>NC_061096.1:3773861-3796361 GCF_015104395.2 Macrobrachium nipponense
GGTTATTGCAATTGCAGCTTCGAATAGTCAACTTGAGTATTACTAAGAGCTTAGTCCCGTCCTCTGAAAAAGTTGCTATCATTAAACCATCTCTTAAAGGATCCCTTGATCATCAAGAATTGAAATCTTACAGACCAATTTCTAACTTGTCTTTTTTGTCAAAAATGCTCGAGACTTCCGTTTTAGATCAACTCAGTCAGCACTTGAAAGTAATTGGAGCTATTCCTGAAGATCAGTCGGCTTATCGGAAATTCCATTCTACTGAAACAGCTCTTTGTGCCGTAATTAATGATTTGTTAGGTTTCTCTGATGACGGTAAATGTAGCTTGCTTATTCTCCTAGATCTTAGCGCTGCTTTTGATACGGTGGTTCATGAAGTGTTAATAGAGGATATGACTGCTATTGGGATCGATGGGGATGCTCTTAAATGGTTTAATAACTATTTATCGAATAGATCTTTCAAGGTGAAGGTTAAAGATAGATATTCTGAAAGTAGAAAGCTCACCACGGGTGTTCCACAAGGAAGCGTACTTGGCCCGGTTCTTTTTAGTATTTATACAATCGAGTTGTCTTGGATATTTAAATTACATGGCGTTCAATGTAAATTTTTTGCTGATGACACCCAGTTCTATTTAATAGTGGATGACATTACTGAAGATCAAGCTGTTATTGATAGACTTATGGCAGATGTTTCGAAATGGATGCAAAAGAAAAAGCTGAAACTAAATGAAAATAAAACTGAATGTATTCTAATTGGCACTAAATATAACTTAAGATGGTTTGATAACGTTAATAGCATCTCCATCAATAAGGAAGATATTTTGTTAACTGATAAAGTCAGAGATCTCGGGGTAGTAGTTGATGGTTCTTTGACATTTGATGAACATATTAACAATGTGGTTAGGACCGCAAATTATCATCTGAGGAATATCGCATCCATTAGAAAATATTTTAACGAAGATGCCACTAAGCTGCTAATTAATAGTTTGGTAGTTAGTGGAGTAGACTATTGTAACTCGTTGTATTACAATTTACCTAATTATCGTCTTAAGAAACTTCAAATGATTTTGAATAGAGCTGCTAGACTAATTGTTGGTATATCCCCGCGAGAACATATTACTCCAACCTTAATTAAATTACACTGGTTACCAGTCAAAGCAAGGATTATTTTTAAACTTTGCGTCTTAACATATCAAGCTATTAACACGGGAGAGCCATTGTATCTTAAAGGTTGCCTGAAAAGATACGTAGTAGGGCCTGGTGTTCATACGCGCCTTTCCCGTGATGATTTCAGACTCGATGAGCCTCCTGCAACGACCACTCTTGGTACGAGAACTTTTAAGCACTGCGCTCCTAGATTGTATAATCAACTTCCGGCATCAGTTAAGTGTGCTGAAAATATCTTTCAGTTCAAAAAGCTATTGAAAACCCATTTATTTTCACTCAGCTATAATACTGAGACAAATGCAATTAACCCTCTTTACATTACATAGACTTTTAAATTGTTAACTATAATATAAGTGATTTATAATAATAATAATAATAATAATAATAATAATAATAATAATAATAATAATAATAATAATAATAATAATAATAATATGCTTTATTTCAGCTCGGGGCCATATACATTGAATATACAAAATACAGACAGTAACATACACAATCTAGATACATAAGACATGATAAAATAGAAAAAGAAAATGAATAATCGGCACTTATCCACAAAATAGCTGAGGTAGCATAAAAGCTAGTAATCATCATACTGGTAATAACAGTAATAATATTGGTGAGAAAAAAAAATGCATTGAGAGTAATAACAGTTAGTGCACAGATTATATAACTTAAATTTCAACTAGAGACCTTAGGTGGTTACAGTAGTCAGGTCCAGAGGGCTAAATACATAAATTAAATGTAAATAAAACTTTAACTTGATAGTAATCACAGTAATAATAAAAAATTAGAATATCAGCAATAAATGTAATAATGACAAAAACTGCAGATGACATCTTGCCAATACAGAGATTAAGTCCTTTATGGGACAAGGCCTCATTTTCCCATCATTCCCACAATTTAGATTTTCTTCTTGCTTCACTCCTTAGGATGCTTTGTATGAGCGAGTTGCTGCTGTTTCTCACTCGGGTTACCAGACTGGACATTGTTCGCCTAACAATGATTTTTAAATTGTCCAGGTGGTTTTCTATGAACATCTGTGTGGCGGAGTGGTAGCGGGGAGTGTTTGTGAGGCGTCTCAGAATGTCATTGTGCACAACAGTGATGCGTCTCATGGTCTCTCGGGTATAGTTCGTCCAGAGGGAACACCCATAGATACTGTAGCAGTACGAGCGGAAGAGCAGCATTTTCACGTCTTGGTGACAGAAGGCAAACCTCCTTGCAATCATGTTGCCAGCTGCACATAGTTTTAGGTCGTCGGTGATAATGTGACCCAAATACGGAAATTCGTGCACAATTTCCAGCCAATGGTTTCCGAGGAAAATTTGAGGTTCTGCAATATGCTTAAGCGATCTCGGGAGCAGCGACATGCACTGGGTCTTGGTTTCGTTGTAGATTATATCAAATTCCTCTGCATATTGCGGCAGTGTCGATGAGTCGTTGGAGACCTTGCACTGATGGGGAAATCAGAACTATATCGTCGGCGTAACAGAGGTTGTTTATAGTTGTTTCATTGACGGTGCATCTGATTGGGAGCGAGTTCAGTTTGACATTCAAGGCATCTGTGTACGTATTAAACAGGTATGGAGAGAGAATGCCCCCTTGCCGAAGCCCGTTTAGGGAGCCAAAGGTGTAAGGTAATACGTTACCCCATTTGACACAGAATTGCTGTGTGGAGAACCAGCAATGTAAAATGCCAATTAGATACAGGGGTGTGCCCCTTTTATGCAGCTTCAGGAAGAGCTTCAGGTAGTTTACTCTGTCAATGCTTTCTCACATCTACCAAACAAAGGAAAACAGGAGAGGGCTGATGATAGGTAGTAGTTCAGCAATTCTTTCAGTATGTAGATGCAGGTGTCGGTTGAGTGGTTTGCTTTAAACCCGAACTGGTTGTCAGTGGTGTGTAGAAAGGGGAGAAGTCTCACTAGAAGAACAGACTCAAGTATCTTCGATGCGATCGTTGTGATTGCAATCGGCCGGTAGTTGCCAGGGTCAGCTGCGTCCTTTAGCTTGTTTTTGATTAATGGTATCAAGTGAACTAAGAGTAAGGAGTCTGGAAGAAACCGGTGAATTATGCACGCATTGAATAGGGCAGCTAGCAAAATGTAAATTATCGGATGGCAGAATTTGAAGGCCTCTGCAGGAAGACCATCACAGCCGGGCGATTTATTATTAGGTAGGCTGTTTATGGCATCGCTGATGTTACCTGGCGTAATACGGTCTGCAAAATGAAATTGAATGTTGTCAGTAAGGAGGTTATCTACATCCCTTCGGGAATCTTGATCATTTATGCAATTCAGGATATTGTTGAAGTGATCGCCCCACATTCTTGCAATAGCTTCGTCTCCGACTGCTTCCCCTACTCTCTGTGATAGTTTTTAGTTTTGGGATTTAAGGACTGGATATCTTTCCAAAGACGAGGATAATCACCAGATTCTAAGTTTCTAGACATTGCATCGGCTCTTAGTTGTTTTTCATTTAACCTGCAGTGCTTAAGAGCAAGTTTGAACTGCGCTCTCGCCTGTCTCATTAGTAATGCTGTGTGCCCTTCCCTGGGGCTACCATTTTGCCTCCACAGTAAAAACATTTCTCGTGAGTATGTATACAGATCTTTAACCAAGTCATTCCATCCAGGTATATTACGAGAATTACCTTGACGAAATCTGTAGGCAATCCTGCCCGAAGCAAGCATAGCAGAGATTATGTTCGAATAAAATTCATTCGGATCCCTCTTGTGGTGGTCATTTCCACAATTTGTGTTAGTACAAAGTAAGGCGTCTGCCGGTTGAACTATTGACCGCAGCCTGGTTTCCGTGGTCGCCCTAAAGTATCTGGTTTTCTGTTGGTTTTTAAAATCCCAGTTTACCGCTGGTGGGCGATCAGTAAGGGGGTTCACAGTAGGGAGGGATGGGGTACTGAATGACACCTGTAATGGGATGTGATCGTAGCCCGTTGCAAGATCATAGCGAATATTGCAGGTCATAATAGAATCATGAAGTTGTGGAGATGTGAGGCAGTGGTCCAGCCAGGAAGTTGTAATAGCGTCCGCTCTATTATGTACATATGAATAAGAGGAGGGAGGGAGGAGCATTACATCGCTAATTTGGCGAGCATGATTTTGACAGAAGCGAGTAAGTTCATTATAAAATTGTTTTGTGGGGTGAGAATTAAGGTCCCCGATTATACAAATATGATCAGCAGGAGAATCATGAATAATACTGTGTAACTCCCCTAGGATCATGCAGTAGTGATCAAAATTATTGTTATTTTCCCATGGCATATAAACATTAATAATTAGGATATTAGAGTTCCCTACTGGCACTTGAAGCCCCAGTAATCTGTCACACCTGTAGGTCATAACCTTTATCGTATTGTCTAACGATTTGTGCCACAGGAAAGAAAGGCCTCCTTTCTGGCGACCGGCTAGGATTTTATCTGTAACTTGCATCGATGAAGTCGAGAAGGTTCTGAAGTCTTCATGAATTGAATCGCAGAAGGCAAGGTCATGTGGCCAGAGGAGCGTTTCTTGCAATGCAATGATGCCTTTGAAGTTTTTGCAGAACATGTTTAGGAGAGGAATGTTCCGCTTGAGGCCAAAAATATCCCGTCTGAACGCTTAATAGCGAAAGCAGGGATACTTGATAAACCGTCAGACATAGACATAGACATAGAGCGAATTAGATATTAAAGGATATTGTAGCTCGATGCATATATATATATATATATATATATATATATATATATATATATATATGTGTGTGTGTGTATATACATATATATATATATATATTATATATATATATATATATATATATATATATATATATATATAATTCTTAATAAGTCACAGTAGATGCACATAACTTCATGATATAAGCGAACACCACAGGAAAAATTATAATCAGAAATTCGTAGCCAAGCGCCTCGGCAATGTCTTATTAAAGGACGAAAGCGCTCGGCTACGAATTTTTGCCTATTATTTTGCCTGTGGTATTTGCACATATATATATATATATATATATATAATATATATATATATATATATATATATATATATATATATATATATATATATACATATATATACATTAAGCTACAAATTTTTTCTTAATATCAAATTCGCTCTACCTCGGAATTTTAATATATTTTGACATGTTAACGGAACGGGAATTTTTTTAGTAGATAAGAAATTCGTCGGCTCATTGGAGCGAACCACGGAACCAAGAATTCGGACGTACAGTGAAGCTCTTTACCCAAAAGGCTACCTCTCGTCGTAGTCCTGAATTCTTGCTTTCGCGGTTCGTGCCATGAGGAGACGAATTTTTTATTAACTAAAATATTCCCTTTCGGTTAACATATATGAAAATATATTAATTCCAAAGTAGAGCTAATTAGATATTAAAGGATATTTGTGGCTTAATTTGTACATATGAATCACGGTGATCTGATAAAACTAGCTATAATATAGTTATTATATAATATATATATATATATATATATATATATATATATATATATATTATTAGATATATCTAATATTTCCTATAAGATATATATATATATATTATATATATATAGATATATATAATATAGATTAATATCTCAATCTCTAATAGATATAGATATTATATATTTATATATATATATATAATATATAATATATATATATAATATATATATATCTATATATATATAGATATATATATCTATATCTATAGATTATATATATAATATATTATATAGTAATCTATATCTATAGAAAATATATATATATATATATATATAATGCTATAATATAATGTATGATAAAATATATATTATATATATAGATATAATATATCTATAGATATAGTTATATATAGATATATATATAATATATATATATATTATATGAGATTATATAATATATATATATATATATATATATATATAAATATATATGATAGATATAGATCTATTATATATATATTATATATATATATATATATATAATAATATATATAATATCTATATATTATATATATATATATATATATATATATACTTATATCTATAGATATATATATATATATACTTTTATATATTATTTCTATATTATATATCTATATATATAGATATATATATATATATATATATATAATATATAATATATCTATATATTATATCCTTAAGATATAGTTAATATATATATAGATATATATATTATATATCTAATATATAGTATATATATATATATATATTATATATATATACTATATTATATAATATATAATTGATATATATATCTATATATATATTATATATATATATATATATATATATATGTTTTATCAGATCACCGTGATTCATATGTACAAATTAAGCCACAAATATCTTTTAATATCTAATTAGCTCTACTTTGGAATTAATATATTTTCATATATGTTAACCGAAAGGGAATATTTTAGTTAATAAAAAATTCGTCTCCTCATGGGCACGAACCGCGAAAGCAAGAATTCAGGACTACGACGAGAGGTAGCCTTTTGGGTAAAGAGCTTCACTGTACGTCCGAATTCTTGGTTCCGTGGTTCGCTCCAATGAGCCGACGAATTTCTTATCTACTAAAAAAATTCCCGTTCCGTTAACATGTCAAAATATATTAATTCCGAGGTAGAGCGAATTTGATATTAAGAAAATTTGTAGCTTAATGTATATATATATATATATATATATATATATATATATATATATATATGTATATATATATATGTGCAAATACCACAGGCAAAATAATAGGCAAAAATTCGTAGCCGAGCGCTTTCGTCCTTTAATAAGACATTGCCGAGGCGCTTGGCTACGAATTTCTGATTATAATTTTTCCTGTGGTGTTCGCTTATATCATGAAGTTATGTGCATCTACTGTGACTTATTAAGAATTCATATATATATAAATATTATATATGTATATATTATATATATATATATATATATATAATATATGTATATTATATAAATCTATATATACATATATATATATATATATATATATATGGTATATACTATAATATATATATATATCATATCTATACTATAATATTATATATATATATCTATATATCTAATATCATATATTATATATATATAATATATATATATATATATATTATCTATATATATATATATATATATATATATACTATATTTATAGATATATATATATATAATACATATATCATAACCTAATATATATATATATATATATATATCTATATCTATAATATATTATATAATATAATATATTATATATATGTATATTATATATATATAATATTATATATAAACATATGAATCTATAGAATATGTAATATATAATATATAATAGGATATATATAATAATAATTAATCTCTATATATAGATACCTATAATGAATGTATATACTTATACTATATACATATATATATAATCTTATATCAATATAGATATATATATATATATATATATATAATATAAAATCATCTATAGATTATTTATATATATATTATTATCCTTATATATATAAAATAATATAATTATATATAATTTATATATTATTCTATATATATATATATCTATATATTAATTTCCGGAGAACAGTATTTATAGACACAAAGAGACTACTTAAGAAGTATACTATAGAAATTATCAGTGAGAATATATAGAGTGAGATGCGTGGTCCTGCGGATATGACTCAGAAAATTCAAGTGATGAAATTAGCACTGTTGATCAAGCATTAAGATAGAAGTAAGATTAATGGCTTCATTATCCGGGCAATGATAAGTTGATGTCTGCATTCCAAAGCACAAAGACAATGGTGAAAGATTATGAAAACAACATGCAAACTGCCTGCCATGAACTCGGTGGCGAAAAAAGGAAATGGTGAACAGAATACTGAATTGTGAAGCATGTTAGAAATAATGAACAGTGAATAGTCGACACACTTTTTACAGTCTGACGTATCAAACGCCATTAAAACACTATAAAGGGGAGACAGGAGAAGGAGACAGAGTCAGAAAGAATTGACCACAGGCGGTAGACGCAGTGTGAACGGGCAACCTCATATCTCGGTACTGAAAGGGACTTAAAATTTTTATAGCTCTCTCTCTCTCTCTCTCTCTCTCTCTCTCTCTCTCTCTCTCATAGTTTTTCAAGTCCAGCTTTGGGCTTATCGTATTTCAGTCGTCCAGCCTACTTCCCCAAAGAAACAGCATAATAAAACGGAAGAAATTTGTATTCAAGATTGTATCTGATAAGAACCCCTTTTAAGTGAATAAACATATCCCTTGGACACTGAACATTACAACGTTCTCGGTCCATTCTACCTTAGTATCGGTCTAAGAAGAAGGACTACAAAAGTGGTGCTGGTTTTAGTGGGATTCAAGAAAGATTCTCCCAAAGAGAACTTTACAACATTGGAGAGAAATGACCTGCAGCTTTGCCGCCGAAATAACCCAACACCCGCCGTACTGTTGTAACACATACTGCTCTGCATAGACAACGAAGGAAGACATTATTTTCGACGAAATGAGAAAAGGATTCAGAGAAGACTGTTTATGTGAGAAGAAAATGAGAACATTTAAAGAATAAGTGAAGATGAAACAAACAAACAACCAAAGAGGGCACCTCCGACGAAGCAAACAAGAAGAGAAGTCTTCTCAGGTAACGGCACTTCAATTCGAGACGGTAAAATGTAAGAGAAAGATATCTGCTGAAACACATATACTCATAAAGTTCTTAAAAGTTAAATTCCTAAAACTTATTTGATTCGATACTTCATTCAGATATTTCATTTGAAACACAATACTTCAACTTGAATGAAATAGTCATACAATTATTTTTGGCAAAACTATTCTTCCTTTACTAAATATTACTAACCAATTTGCTCAACATAATTCATTTTTGGTTATGGTATTTACTAATTTGTGCTAATCATTTCATTTTGTTTTATTTTATTTTATCATTTAATGCGAATCATTTAGAAAATTTATATTTTTTAGTGTTTTACTCTATTTTCGGGGATGTCTCTTCCATTACATACGTTCCCGATCGATCCCCGTAGTATTATTTGTCTTTTATAGGATTGTCATAAATTAGGGTTAGTTACCATTGATTAATTATATGCCAAGAAAAAAAGATATCCATATTTAGGAGAGCAAACCTTTTTATTCTCAGAAGAAGCCAAACACATAAATTAAAAATAATAATCCCAACTATACATTAGCTACTGGGACTCCCGTAATTACCTATGAAATCCAGGGGAATAGCCACATAATTGAATTTTGACGAGAAATTAAATGAAGCCAAAAGCCAACTTGCTCTTTCGACAGGGGATATAGATTGCTATGTTCACTCTGATGCTTGTAGGAGAATTAAGAATTTTGAGGAATGAAAACAATTGGCAAGGCTGATCCCGTCATCAGTCTCGCAAATATAGTGCAAGGTTTGAGAGTGGATAAGAGGTATTACCTCAGAATGGGTTCCTAGTAATATAACCTTTTAAACGAATGGGGCCATTTAGTTTTAACCACTCCATGAAAACCACTCCATGGACATCACATCAACAATGGCAGATCAACAGGTAATAACAGTCGACAATTTTAAAAACTTGTTAAGTTTAGCTTTGCTATTGGGAAGTTTACCATCAAAGGCTATTGAAAAGATAATCCGTGTTTGGAAATTAGAAAAAGACCTTATTGAAATTGAAAATGAAGTAAAGAGAATTTTAGGCAGAAATCCCAAAAGGGCAAGGTAGAAAATGGCGTAACAATCGGGTAGGTCTATGACACCAGTTAGAAATCAGAATAGAAACCTAAATAACTAATCTCAAGGGAAAACTTCGACAGCTATTTGTTATAATTGTCAGAAGGGCCATTATACACGTGATCGCCATGGACCAGCTTACTGCTCCTATCTTAAAGGAAAGGATATAGTACTCGAATTACAGTACTAAGAGGTCGGTTCAGACGTCAGCCATTACATCACTGCAGTTGACAATTTCTCTTCATTCTTCTTAATTGCTGGTTAGAGAAAGATTTTATCTATAATATCTAAGTCCCACATTCCTTTTGAGAGATTCATCATGTTTCTTTGTTTAATCAAAGGTGACTCTACCATCTGGCTTTTACACCAACAATTGCTGTTATAAATTATATGTGATAAATTCCAGTTTATTCTGTGATTATGGCTATTTATGTGTAGTTAAAAAAGCTAACTGAAAGTTTGCTGTATTAATCTCTAGGGGAGTGATTTACCTGTAAAGCCAATGTAGGATTGTTCACAGTCGAGCCAAGGGAGTTTGTTTATTCTTGTTTTTTGGGGCTGGCTTTTGCTGGACAATAAGCAAATATTTGGCTAAGGTATATGTATATATATATATATATATATATATATATATATATATATATATATATGAAATGCTAATAACTATCGTAGTCAAGTGGATATTCGTTTTTATTGTTTTTTTGGCTGAAATATAAAAGTAGAATCTACTGGTCATTTTTACCAAATTCATATCAAATTCTAATCTCCCACATGACTACGATGGTGAGGATGGGTCTATTCCAGATCTTATAAATATATATAATTGAAAACAACAGGTATATGTATGTATGAGAGGGAGTAGACTTTTACGCTTCTTGTGGTCAGATCGGTAACGTGACCTCTTTGTGATGATGGGACCTGGGTTCATATCCCGGTACCAAACATCATAATTTCTTCCAAAGATGTCTTTGAACTTGGATCTTCAGGCTTTGTGTACCCAAAAAAGAGCAAAGAATTGGAGAAGTTGAGAGGGCATTGTGGCTATTATCATATGTATTCGGTAAAAATGACCAATACATTCTATATATATATATATATATATATATATATATATATATATGTATATATATAATATATATATATATATATATATCTATATATATATCTATCTATATATATATATCTGATATATATATATATATATATATATATATATATATATATATATATATATATATATAGTATATATATATATTATATATATATATATATATATATATATATATATATATATATATATATATATACATATATATATATATATATATATATATATATAATATATATATATATATATCCGCATTAAGCTACAAATGTCCTTTAATATCCTATTCGCCCTACCTCAGAATTAATATATTTTCATATAAGATAAGCGAAGGGGAATTTTTAGTTAATAACAATTTCGCAACCGACTCGGTAATGTCACTGAAGTCCTGATTTCTCCTCTGTCCGCTGGTTCAAATCCATGAGCGGAAGAGATTATTTTCAACAAAAAAATTCCCGTTCAGTTACATATATGAAAATATATTAAATTCCGAGGTAGAGCGAATTCGATATTAAAGGACGTTTGTAGCTCAATGCATGTATATGAATCATGGTGATGTGATAAAAATTCCCACACACACACATTTAAATATATATATATATATATATATATATATATATATATATATATATATATATATATATATATACAGTGGTTTTGGAATTTGTTTTGACACACAATCCTTTTTCCTTCCTTAATTTCTGCTTGCTCTCATATATATAATTCAATTCCCCATTGCATCTCCTTCAGAGAATACGTAAAGTGAAAAAATATTTGTGACCTGCAACCAGAAGTGTTCATTTATTTTGCTATCTCATTACAGTGTTAAGTTACTTGCCTTCTCTTCTCTGCCTTACGCAACTCCCCGACCCATTAATTGTGTTTAGATTGAGAATTACATTGCATCCTTAATTTGCATTAGGAGAACGCAAGAAGTTGTGCACATCCCACTTTTTCCATGGTGCCAAAGTGGTCTATTCAACCATCCATTTCAAGGCTCAGAGTGGAATATTGAAGAGCTGCTGTTATCTATTATTTTTTTGATTGGTGATAATTGAAACAAGTATTTTATTCCTTAAATTCTGGTTTTTCATAAAAGGTCTTAATATTCACTGGGGTTTACATACTGGAACTAATTGATTTGTTAATTAATGCAACCTCAGTGCCATGGAGCAAGTGCCTTCAGCTCCTGTGTAACTATGTTCTGATTGATGTAATAATAATCTTAGTAAAATGTAACAAATTTGATAACTTTTTTTCCCCTGTTCTATGTTGTTACGTGCGTGGCACCCAGTCTTGTCAGATGTCAGTTAATTTTTGATTAAATGATAAACTTTGCTCAGCCACGCAAGTAACATATAGTATATATATATATATATATATATATATATATATATATATATATGTATGTATGAATGTATGTATGTATGTATGTATGTATGTCCGTGTGTGTATCATAGACTACTTGAAAAGAGGACTAGCGACTCCGATGCTCGGGTCTCAAGGTCGCGTCCGAAACGGGAATAGCGCGCGCTTTAACAAACGCTCTTACATTACCTTTTCTTTTATTAAGTGTTTTTAGATTATATTTGGTTTTTAAAAAATTAAAGTCATTTATAACTGTTTTCTAATAAACATCATTTAAATATTATTGTGTTATCAAAGCTTAGAGTAAAAATATATTGAATTTATTTTCTATTACTCTTATTCTAATGCAAGAATCAGTACAATTATCAAATAAAGATACAATTTTTTTTTATATAAAAAGGATAAAAGTATGATATCAATATAGGGAAAAATATCAGTTACAAGAAAAGAAGAACAGATAATCGTGGGTATGGCAGGGATTCATTAATTTAGATAGTATTTTAGTTCCAAGATGTATGAAGAAATAAATCAGAGCAAAAATGTTTGGAAAAATATAGAAAACATCTAAATTCATAGTTTCAGTTGCCTATAATCCTAATTTGATAGCTTTCCTCATTGAGGTCTTAGGCAACCGAGTTCATTCTCTCGATCGGAATCTTTAAACGTATGCTTTGAACAAAACATTTTTGAGAGACTGGCAAGCTCTCTTGTTTGTTGCCAAGGAAGAATCAATCATTTCAAAAAGCTTAGCCACGTAATTTCCACAATATTTATTCGGCTCACGTAATTTCTCAAACAAATGGAATGTACTATGAACAAAGAGCACTGTCAAGTGTAGGGACACAAAGTTCACCATCTGTTACCCCATATTTATGAACAAGATAACCAGCAATAAAAATAACCTTTTGTTTAAAGGGATCTGAGGAATGAAGTAATTCTACAGTGCTGCAAATTTGGAAAATTCCTTTAAGGTTAATATCCTCTTCACACAGCTCATCTCCACAGCATCATACTTGACCATTTGGTGCAAACGCTGAACTTTACCAGCAACAAGGACATCCTTGACATCAGTGTAAATTTTGTTTTGCCTTTTGTTTTTTCTCAAAAGCCTCTTGAGAAATTTTTTGACAGGCCAGGAAGCGGTTTGGTGGAAATTTTTACATTGATGTCAAGGATGCCCTTGTTGCTGGTAAAGTTCAGCGTTTGCACCAAATGGTCAAGCATAATGCTACAGAAAACATAATAGCAATTTGGATCCCCATGCACTTCAGTGCTCCAGCTGTTAAGATGAGCTGTGTGAAGAAGATATTAACCTTATTCAAAGTTTCCAAATTTGCAGCACTGGAGAATTACTTGATTCCTCAGATCCATTGAAACAAGAGGTTGTCTTTATCGCTGGTTATCTTGTTCATAAATACGGGGTAACAGAACAGTCAAGTGAAGGTAACATTTCAAGTGTATTTTTAGTGGCACTGAATCGTGGTGGCCTTCGTATTCCTACACTTGACATATTGTTCTTTGTTCATAGTGCATTCCATTTGTTTGAGAAATTAAGTGCAACCGAGAAAATATTATGGAAATTACGTGGCTAAGTTTTAAGAAATGATTGATTCATCTTTGGCAAAAATAAGAGAGCTTGTCGATCTCCCAAAAATATTTGTTCAAAGCATACGTTTAAAGAATTCCGATCGAGAGAATGTACTCGTTGGCTTATTTATCGAGCCATGCCATATCCACGATTTTTTTTTTCTTGTAATTCATATTTTTTCATATATTGGTATCATATTTTTATCTTTCTTGTATAAAGATAAATAATGCATACTTATTTAATAACTGTACTGATTTCACGTATTAGAAATAGAGTAAAAGACAAAAATAAAATCAAGTTTTTTTACCCTAAGCTCTGATAATAAAATGATATTTTTAAAAATCAAATATCATATAAAAAACTTAAGTAAACAACGACAAAAGAATTAAAGTTAGAGGGTTTGTTTAAACACGCCCAATTCCCCTTTGGGAGCCGACCTTTAGGACCCGAGGATCTGAGTCGCCATTCCTCTTTTCTAGTAGTCTGATATATATATATATATATATATATATATATATATATATATATATATATATTATATATATGTGTGTGTATATATATATATATATATATATATATATATATATATATGTATATATATATATATATATATATATATATATATATATGCATATATATATATATATATATATATGGTTATATATATATATATATATATATATATATATATATGCATATATATATATATATATATATATATATATATATATATATATGAATAACTTGATCACGAAATATATAAAACGTGATGCTATGCATAAACAAAGGTGATGCCTCGGAGATAAATGAAAAGACGAGAATTGCTAAGATCTTTCGGTCTACACGACCCTTTACTTGTGCCTCAAGTAAAGGGTGGTGTAGACCGAAAGATCTGAGCAATTCTCGTCTTTTCATTTTCCACCGTGGCATAACCTTTCATTTATATATATATATATATATATATATATATATATATATATATATATATATATATATATATATATATATATATATATATATATATATATATATATATATATATATATATATATATATATATTATATATATACATTAATATTTCGGATAAAAGTTAAATGGTAATATTTTGCTAGAGAGGAATTGAATGCGTTTTTATTTGTCTTTCGTAATATCATCTTAATTTGTCAACGTGCGCTAGTATTTATGAACACGGTAAGACATTATGAGAATGATAAAAAAAACAAAAACAAAAGAAAACCTGAAAAAAGCTGGTGGACAAGAAAAGCCTCAATTATTATTTTTTGCAAATGTTAACATTTTGTTCTATGTGATATTAGTTTATATGATATTGACAAGTCTTTTGCGTATTTTTATATTAATCGTTTGATTATTTTAAATCATTGTGATGGTTCTGCACTAGACCATGTAGTTTACTGTTATATTGGACAATGGTTGTGTTTGCATCCACCTTATAGTGATAATGACTTTGGGATAAACATTAACTCTCATGTAATAAAAACGAATATCATCTTACTTATATGATCTTTTAAAAATAAGACCATTCTTCATTTGCCAAAGACTAAACCAACAGCCCACATCAGCATTACCTTGAGTGATGCCAAACACTGCTCTCGAGTGAAGAAGTGGAAGGTCGTATCGCAGCCCAATCCACACACGCATCCACCGTCTTCAATCTTGCACCCTTGCACCAGGCTCTCGGGCTCACACGCAGATGCCTCTCCTGCAATATTAGCAGTTATGATATTAAGAGGTAAAAACAGTATAACTAAAGTATTTATTACCTTTATGGGAAATTCAGCGAGGTAAACATTTATTATAGTTTGCTTAATTTACTGGCATATCTTTGCCTCCCTTAATAGCTACTGGGTTGCTTCAGGGGACACATTTGGTGGCCTTCCAACGATGGTAGACATACAACCAATTTTCACAATCATAAACGGGTCAGAAACCTCCACACCTTAGCCCTCTACAGTACTGGTATAAGAACCATTCCTTGAGCGTACACTGAAGCTTCACTGACTAATTAGTTGACTGATTTATTGGATAATTTTTGAATTACTGAATTTTCAGTGATACTATATCTGATTCTATTAACTGATTTCTCATTAACTATATGAATTCGGTTATATATAATTTTTATGTAAAGGCTGAGCAACTACCTGCGCTTTTTTTCCTAATTCATTTTTTACATATACCCATTCAATTCTGCAAAATAATTATGGCTTCTAAGACTCTTGACTCGAACTAAGAAAAAACTAATTTCCTACAATATGCTATGGAGTATGTATCTATCTATATGCATGTGATTCAATATGTCTGTAATACATCGAAATACATTATATTAACCCCAGTTCAGTTAGTAATTAGTCAAACATAGTTTATTTATGTGGCTGAGGGTAAGTTCAATAACCACTATATAAAACTTCAAAGGATTATAAGTGTATCAACACAATTTCAAATAACGCTTCAAACTAAGCAGGGGAAACACGTAAACGTATCCCTCTTTCTTTTCCCAAGAATAAGCGGGAGAGAGAGAGAGAGAGAATGAGAGAGAGAGAGAGCGAGAGAGAGAGAGAGAGAGAGAGAGAGGGGGTGGGGGGGAGCAGGCAGTCGAAAATTTGAGACACCAAGAGTTAGAATTTCGGCACACGTTTCAAGAATCCAGTTTTCATAGAAAAATTTATTGCAGTTCGAAAATGGAGTAAACATTGATAAGACTTATAGAGAATTAACGTTATTTACAATTTTTTCAACTTCTGTCGAATAGACATTTTCTGATGGTAGATCTAAATGTTTAGCATCATCGAGCACTATTGGGCAAGGCTCACATTCTGAATTGCCCAACAAACTTTTTAAGGGACTCAGGATATGACTGAATTATTCTAAACAAGATGTTTGCATTCAGCAGCACAACATTCATGTGTTGCTCTTTCTTGTTCAATATTTTCTGTAAATGTGTACCTTGGTAAACAATCGCATACAATTTAATCTTTGTCACACACCTATAGCCTCACATTTCACTTATTGTTAATATTTCATATATATATAAACAAAGTTACAGCCACAAAGAAAAAGTGAAACAATTAATATGTTAAGTACTTTCGTCTTATTACCAAGACATGGTCACAGCAACTAAAGATATAGAGACAAAGGCATATATAGATCGTGGGTATAATTTCTGAGGGAATACAAAAAGGTTGGGAGGTCACAGAAAGGTCAACGGATTAACATCGAAATCTACCTGTTGGTAATCATCTTTATTCTGCTTTCCAATCTTTCTGGAACATGCTTCATTTCAGGGTCAGAAGAAAATAATCCTTGACTTAAATTTAGATTCCTGTTCCAGGACAACTGAATCTTACTTCGTGATATAACATTGCTTTACGTGCAATTCATTCTGTGGGACTTTTCACTTAGATGTAAAAATAGGTCATTATTAGCCTGACCTGTCTTACTAAATATTTGTGATACTTCATTCTCTACTGGTCTGACCTAATTAAAATAAATAAAAATTCATGCAAGGAACGTTGTATACAATATTGCTATATTTTCGGGGGCTATTTTTATGTAAGCATACTTTTTTATTTTATTATAAGTAGAGGATACACTTGTATTAACCATTTTTAAACATGGTTTTACAGCATCAAATACAATAAAATGTGGCAAACAAAAGGTGTTTGAGGAAACTTTTTTTTCCGATTTTTCATAGGATGATTTTATAGCTTTATTGTAACAAATATTCATAATGTGGGTTAGGTAGCATAGATTATGGTTTTTAATTCTTCATCTAAAAACTCAGGACTAACTATTCGCAAGGCTCGAAGAAACATTGCTGAAAATATGAAATTTTATAACGTCCGAAATAATAGTGTACGCGTGTAAAATTATTTGTGTTTTTCCCATAAACACTAAATTTACAATTAAAATGTTCTTTTTTAATATACCGGGTGTTTCGAAATTAGAGGGGCGCCCCTTCCCCCACACCTCGACAGAACAAATGGAAAGTTATGAAGTTTTCTGCTATAGCCTATCTCCAAGCACATTATCTTAAGTTTCTATTAAGCTATTTTTCATTTTACATTTCTTGTACTTTCAGACTGAGTGACGGAATTAGATAGATACAGCCATGGCTAACGACTCGAAGGAAATCAGATGGATTGACCGAATCCAGGATATAACCTTCAGAGAGGCCAGGGAAGCTGGCGCATCCTTCATTTCACGTTCTTGGACAGCTAAATACATTAAAAGAGATGAATCCTTTGTTAAAAGAAACGAACAAAAATCCATATGACGGTCATCACAAAAAGAGTGAGAATCTTGGAAGGTCTGAAGTCCTTTCTCATGATTCAAAAGACATCATAGTTGAGGCAGTGGGTAGACCAATAAAGTCTTTACGTTAATTGGTGCTTGAACTAGAAACAAAAAGGGGAAAGAAGAGAAGTTATACTGCTGTGTATTATGAGTTGAAAAAATATGGTATCAAGCCATTTCATGTTATCAGCAAGCCTAATATCACTCAGCAACAGAGAGAAGACCCTGCATGGTTTTGAGGTTCATTTCTTAAAGACTGGGTTGAAGCTGACTTTCTCCATGTTGCCACATCAGATGAATTTATCATTTACAGTCAGGAAGCCAAATCATAAAAATGACATTATTTGGGATGCAAAGTTCGATGATATCAGCAATGATGTGCGCTATCACCAAGTTGTGAAATTTCCTGAATGTATGGGAATTTTTTTGTTTCACAGCCAAACATTTAATGTGGGTCATCAAAGAAAAAGGACAGTCATGGAATGGCGAATACTTTAGAGAAACTGTGCTTACTGGTGGAGTACTTCCTTTCCACAAACATCCTGAAAATGTGTTACCTGTTGAAGAAGTCACATTTTTGCATGATAAGGCACCATGTTTCAAGGCTCTTCAGACACAGGAGCTGCTTCGAAACAGTGGTATCAATTTCTTCTCGTCAAGTGAATTTCCAGGTAGCTTCCCTGACCCTAATGCGTGTGAAAACATTGGTAGTATCTTAAAGGATTGTGTTGAAGCACGCACAGTGAACTATGATTGTATACCAAGCATCGACGACCTGCGAAGAGAGGTGACCGAAGTGCTCAGGGAAATCATACCTCTCAAGAATGCAGGCAGATGGAGGCCACACGAAATATTAAATACTCAGAGAGAAAATTAAATAAATACCTGTTCTTAATTACTTTTGTTTTTGTTTTTGTATCAGTATTAGTTTATGCTGTAGAGGGGGGGGACCTCTGATTTCGAAACAACCTGTAAATATCCAAAAAAAGGTCAATATTCATCTTCTTCTAACTCGAGTGTGAATGTAATAGAAGGGATTTGATAATTCAGTAAAGCCAATATGTTATTTACATCCAGTTCTTTAGGTATGGTGGCTAAAATATCAACATGGACAATCTTGGGGATGTCAAGGCATTCAAATAATTCCATATATAAATTTGAATGAACAGAGGAAAGCAGGTTTCTCATTGCCATAACAAATGTTTATCTAAAAAAAAAACTCCGTGTTGGAAATAAATTTATAATCACATATACATAATCTTATTAGATCTATGGCCTGGCTAATTGTGGATGGCAAGTCAAGTTTATACATTTCTTTTTTTAAGGTATCCCAATACCAAGTTAATGGGCACTTTAGTATACAAGGAACATATTACATCAAAACTCATTAATCGTGAATCTGGATTGATTATATATATATTGATTTTCTTAGTCAAATCTAAAGAATTAATAAAAGGGGCACAAAAATAGTTGTAAGTCCTTTAGGACTTATAACCACCATATACATATAAACGCCCTTGTCTCTGTATACTTTTAGTTTCTGTGACCATGCCTGGTAATAAGACGAAAGTACTTAGCATTTCACCTGTTTCACTTTTCCTTTGTGACTTTAACTTTGTTCGTATAATCACCACGTTTTAACCTTTTGATGATTTCAAATCAAACATTTGCTATCCTGTATCCTATACTGATTACCTATGTAACTTACCTCTCCAAGTCTTTGATTCATGCTTGCTCCTCAAGAATTCACCTTAAGTTTCACAGGCATTGTCTAGAACAAGTTTTCCCGGAATCTCTGTTGCTAGCACGTCTACGAAAATATAATAATCGTTTTAATGAATTTGGCAGGGCAATTTTAAAAGAAACACATCGAAACTGCCAGGAGAGAAGAAAAGTCATTTTTTCAAGGAAGTTTCTATTGCGGAAAGAATTCTTCATGGTGCTATTCTTAGTCATGGGAAATATTCCTTGCTTGGTAAAATATACGGGATCCTCAGGACGAAAACGGACCAGCTTCAGCCCAAATAAAACACGTTTAAAACTCTGATCAAGGAAAGTGATTGGCCAACGATTCAAAAAAAGACTGTAGTGAATTTATTAAGAAGTATTAGTTAAGATCTTATATGCGCTTTAGGTTTTGGTTTATCATTTGTAATTTAAACTAAGCCAACTGTGTTATCTATAGCGTCGTCTATTAATTCCTATGAAAAATTCAGTAACCTGTACCAACAAGAGTGACATAATAAAAGAGTTCATATACGTCTGCAATTAAATTTCCATATGGAATTAATTTCCCGGCACTTTGTAGAAATGCCTTTGCTGAGTTGATAGGAGTGAAGCTATATATATAACTAGGGCAGATAAGTGCAACGCCGGAGCAATTATGGATAAAAAACTTAATATATAAAAAAAGGAAGAATTGTTGATTGGTGACAATAATATTTGCCTAAAACTAAGCAAGAATCATTAGAAGAAGCAATAAAATCTTTCAACAGCAAATTAGAAAAACAACAAAGGTCTAATATAAGGACTCATGCATCCAAATGCAAAATTACAGTGGAAAAACAAACATTTTTCAATAATAGGCACTGCTAAGCAAACAGCCTACTTAACGACCCAGATGTCTTTATTTATCAAGCACCTCTCTCCAGTCTTGAACTCTAAATGTTTTTTCGTCTCCTCTCTCTCTGGCATAAGTGTTGTCTAGGCATGTACGAACTGTTGTGGTCACTTGGCTCTTTTCCTTTCCTTGAATAGGCACCCTTCCTCATTTACTCTTGTCTTGTTTCTATTTTAAACTTTTAAATTATTTAATTTTAGCTGGTTATTTTTAGGTAACAATTTGTGCTTTTATTTAGTGATTTTTTATATAAAAAATATTTAATTATTGCAGACTGATGATGTGTTGAAGCAACATGAAACGTTTCACATAACTAAAGTATGCTTCTTAGACTGTTGTCTTCCTGGGACTCCTGAATGTTTTATCAACGATTTTCCTGATGTATTCTACTTCCTCCCGTGATGTTCCGTCTGCTGCTGTCCGTTCTCTTTGTCCTGAAGTTGCGACTACGAACCGTTCATCACTTTGCCCAGGTCCTTCGTCCCAGATAGCCACCTCAAGTTCTCAAGATCGCAAGACATCTAGAAAAATCTACCATCAAATATGAGAAGTCAAAATGCGATCTCGATTTTTTGTTGTTTTGTCAGCTTATCCATGTATATCCCAGATTCGTCCGATTGAACCTATCTTTATAACATTCCGGATTCTACCGTGATGCGATGGATGAAGTCCTTTCCAGAGAAATTGCCCATAAACAGACAGAAAGTTGCTGATGGTCTTCAAGATAACTGCCAACAACTACGAGAACAATTGTTTCCCTT
Source organism: Macrobrachium nipponense (assembly GCF_015104395.2). NCBI lineage: Eukaryota > Metazoa > Arthropoda > Malacostraca > Decapoda > Palaemonidae > Macrobrachium > Macrobrachium nipponense. The sequence goes on from NC_061096.1 coordinate 3,795,565, forward strand.
GCTATCCATATTGGATTTGATAGTTTTTGAGAAATTATTTGTTAAATGTATTAATGATTTTATTACTGAAGTTCATTCTCGCCACCAGAGAAAGTTGAGAGCCTTGGGGATATGTACTCCTGATTTTAGCTGTCGCAATTCTCGTATTTTCAATTATTCTAACTATGTCCTATCCAAAAGAGAAGAATTTTTGTTATCGTTTGGCCTTGACTTCTGTGTTCCTTCTTACAGACCTAACTTTGCTTATTCTTATTTCCCTTTTGAGATGCACTTTTAGAGACTCAAGCGTCTTAACTATACTAGCATGTCTAGCTTGCAACATAAATTGTCCTTGTAAGAAAAGGACAACACTTGCATTTTTACATGTTAAAGTTATTATACATAACCACGGTTTCAGTATTTCTGTTTTCCGGAAAAATACTTTTACAGGTTTAGGCACCGACATTTTCAGTTCATGTTTTCGTTCTTTTAAAATAAATGCAATCACCGTTCTTGTTTTTATAGCACTTAGATATAAATCCGATTGGGCCTCAATTCATATTGAAATTGAGTTTTTACTTGAAAATTTCACAAAACAGTCATTCCCAAGAAATTCAGTTTTTAATATTATCAACAAAATGTTAGCAAGGTTTGTTTCCAAACTAACATTGAACTTTAACGTTCCAAAGTTAACTATATGTATGTACCAATTCCCTTTATTCACTGCGACAATTTACGTTCCAAAGTTAGACAAATTATTGAAAATAAACTAGGATTTTTTAAATTAAACCTCATTCCCATGAACCCTAAGAAAATTG
>NC_061096.1:3798861-3801361 GCF_015104395.2 Macrobrachium nipponense
AAAGAACATTTTCATTGTAAATTTAGTGTTTATAGGAAAATGACAAATAATTTAACATATGTACACTATTTTTAGGGCATTATATGAATATCAAGATTTCACTTGTTCATCAATGTTTCTTTGAGCCTTGTGAATAGTCAGTCCTGAATTATTAGATCAAGAATTTTAAAAAAATTAGATAAACAGGAAGAGATCTATGCTACCCAACCCACTTTATGAATACGTGTTACAATATAGCTATTAAGACCTGCTACGAAAAATCGGATAGAAAAAAAGAAGTGTCCTAAAACACCCTTTGTCCGCTACTTTTTATTGCATTTGAAGCTGTAAAACCTTGTTTAAAATTGATGAATACAAATGCACACTTCACTTATAATAATATGAAAAAACATGCTTATAAAAAATAGTTCCCGAAAGCATAGCAATATTGTATACAAAGTTCCTTGTATGGACTGTGATTTATTTAGCTAGGTCAGAACAGTAAAGAATTAAATACCAGATTAGAACAACACAACAAGCCAGATTAATATTGCTCAATTTTTGCATCTAATGGAAAAGTCCCTAAAAATAACTGGATGCAAAATAACGTAATATTACGAAGTGATGATACTATTTCTATTAACTTGGAATCCGTTAGGAGAAAAGCCTCAATTTAAGCCAGGATTATTTCCTTTTGAATCTGTAATAAAACATACGTTCCAGACGTATTTGAAAGACAGAATAAAAAGGATTACCAATACGTAGAATTTTATGTAAATCCGTAACCTTCCTGAGACCTCAAAACCTTTCTGTATTACCTTAGGACTAATATCCACCTGTTACATGCTAGCCATAGCCTTGCAATCGACTGATATAAAAATGGCTGGCAGTAATACAAAAACACAGAGAAGGATAAAATAACTGGGAATACTAACCGGAGTTAATTCCCTTCGTTAAGTTATTGTAAGGCGTAGTTATACTCAGTTAACGATTAACTACATTTACTTAACAAATAATAACAATGGTTCACAAACTAATTACAACCACGGGTATACTCCCAACCTTTTTGTATTCCCTTAGGACTTATACCCACCTTGCAATGGACTGCTATAAAAATGGCTGACAGTAATACCAAAACACAGAGAAGGATGAAAGAACTTGGAATATTAACCTAAGTTAATTCCCTTCGTTAAGTTATTGTAAGGCGTAGTTATACTCAGTTAACGATTAACTACATTTACTTAACAAATAATAACAATGGTTCACAAACTAATTACAACCACAGGTACAGTTGAATCATAATAGGTAATAAATTAACGGTGCAGTAAAAGATGAAATCCATTTGTCCTGTCGCACATGGACGGGTCCAGACAACGAATGAGAGTACAAGCTGAGATTTGTCCTACGTCACACAGGGTATAGGCATTCCTCTGAAAGAGAGAGGTGTCGAATTAACTATAAGAATAACATGCATCAAGGTCCTGATGATATACCATCGATCTGTCCTAACTCCACTGCTCTATCATGCCCGAATGCTGAAAGGTTGCTTCAACTACTCGAGCGGGCATGTGGATGGCCCAGCCAGTTATAAAATAGTTTGGTGTCACTGCCTAACTTGGAAATTAACTAAGTAAGCAGAAGATGTGTGGCAGTGGCTTAGAAGAAGGTCAGCTAAAGGAACAGGGAATTACAGAGGTGACTGGTGAGAGAGAAGTACATGTTGAATCATGGATGTTACTTGGAGGGGTTTCATCAACAAAAGTCAAGAAATACTTCTGTAGGAGGAAAAACAGACCGCCAAAATACTCGAGTTTGTCTTAGATTTACTGTATGAGTCCAAAGAACTATCAGATAATGTTATCCTAAACTTAGGCACGTAGCTGGAACCGTGGGTGTGGTCCTGTGGAGATTTACGAACGGGAAAATGCACTTTTGCTCTCGACAGTGGCCAGAACAAAACTGAGGACTAATTTGGGCTAAACATGGCCAAGTTACGAAGCCGGATCGCCTTAGGGCCCAATATGGCTGCTGCCCTAGGTAGCCTTTCTTGGCTACCTAGAACAAAAAGCATTCTGACGGCAGAAGGGAAGGATACAAGGGAATACAACGAAAGGATTATGTTATGTGGGCAGCCACTGGCATTACATTTGCACGGGGGCCAGTATTTTATGAGAGAGGGTTAAGCCCTGTCTTTACAACCACACACACACACACACACACACACACACACACACACACACACACACACACATATATATATATATATATATATATATATATATATATATATATATATATATATATATATATATATATATATATATATATATGTCAGATGAAAGGGGCTATAATTAATAATATGTTTAATATGCCAATGTGATGTGCAGTGACTTTGCGCAGAACAGAGCCGAAGCAATGACCTGAGAAAGCTGATAAATCATTTCTGGGATGGCGTGATATGAAAATGCATAGCTAAGCGGGTCAATGTTCGTCAGTTCATGGGGTCTTGTTCAAGTGCCTT
>NC_061096.1:3806361-3808861 GCF_015104395.2 Macrobrachium nipponense
GACTTCCAAAAATACACAAAGACGGTATATCCTTGAGACCAATAATGTCCGCATATAATAGCCGATCATATAATATTTCCAAATTCTCAGTCAAAATACTCAATGAATATGCCTACTCTCAATATTCGTTGAAGAATAGTTATGTATTTCAACAAGAAATTATTTTACAGGATGGTGATTAGTATATGACCAGTTTGGACGTTGAATTGTTGTTCACTAACGTCCCTATTTCTGAGACTATTGAGATAGCTTTGGATAAAGCTTTTAGTAATGATGAGACTTTTTGTGGTTTTAATAGGCAACTTTTTAAAACGTTTTTGGAACTTGCTGTGCAAGATGCCAACTTTGTTTTTAATGGGCAGCTCTTTCTACAGGCTGAAGGGGTTGCGCATGGGTTATCCTGTAGGACCATTGTTTAACTATTTTTTTATGGGACATTTGAAGGAGAATTTTCTTAATGATTGTCCTAGGAATTTTAACCCTAGATAGGTGCGACCGGTCGCGAACGATGTGCGGCGTATTTAAAGAAACATTTTTTTTCCCGTAAATTATCGCCCATGTCAAATCTGGGTGTGATCGACCTGCAGGCAGTCCCTCGTCAAGAATCTGACTAGGTCTGCCTCAAGTGCTTCCCCCTTTTCTGAGAATTGCTCGGGCCGAGGTCGACCCGCACACACCTTCCAGAGGTAGGTGATAAAAAATCAAAGTTATTACTTAACAATTTCTCAATGAACAGTCTGAATGGATGGTGTACCTACGTCATGCATGACCTTTGGAGTGGCTGAGATGCCATATATCGCCATATGGTCCATTTTCCTTCGAGTACCAATTTCTATTTTTCTTTTTTTTTTTGCAGAAAGCAAAGGTTTTAGGTAAACCTCGCATATTGAACAGTATTCATACTAATAGAGTTTTGTAATATTGGAATATGTCGGAGGATGATGTATCTATCGTATGAATACCTTTGTTCATGACTGACATGCCATATATGGCCATATGGTCCAGTCCATCTTCGTGTGCCAATTTCTTTGTTTTTTGCAAAAAGCAAAGTTATTTCGTACTCAATTCATGTAGGACAGTGTGCATAATAGCTAATTAGTATAGTTTTGTGATATTGGAAAATGTAGTAGGATGGTGTGCGTATCACGTGTGTGACTTTGGGAGTGGGTGAGATGCCATATATCGCCATATGGTTCATTTTCCTTCGAGTTCCGTTTTCTGGTTTTTTTGCAAAATGCAAAGTTTTTAGGTAAACCTCACATATTGAACAGTATTCATGCTAATAGTGTTTTGTAATGTTGGAATATGTTGGAGGATGATGTATCTATCATATGAATGCCTTTGTTCATGGCTGACATGCAGTAATATAGCCATATGGTCCATTCCCCTGCGAGTGCCAATTTTGTGTTATTTTGCAAAAAGCAAAGATATTATGTACTCAATTCATGTAGGACAGTGTGCATAATAGCTAATTAGTATAATTTGTGATATTGGAAAATGTTGTAGGACGGTGTGCATATCACGTGCGTGACCTTGGAAGTGGCTGAGATGCCATATATCGCCATATGGTCCATTTTCCTTTGAGTGCCACTTTCTGGTTTTTTGCAAAAAGCAAAGTTATTAGGTAAACCTCGCATATTGAACAGTGTTCATGCTAGTATAGTTTTGTTTATTGTTGGAATATGTGGGAGGATCGTGTGTTTTATTGTGTGCATGCCCGGGGCATTGTTTCAGATGCCCTAAATTGCCATATGGTCCAATTCTGTTCAAGTGCCACATTTTGTGCTTTTTTTTGCGAAAAACAAAGTTATAATAACTAAATTGATGTAGGACAGTGTTTATTATATAACTAATTAATACAGTTTTATATTTTATTGGAATATGTGGAAGGATGGTGTGTTTTATTGCATGCATGCCCGGGGCATGGGCTGAGATGCCCCAAGTTGCGATATGGTCCAATTTCGTTTGGATGCCAAATTTTGTGTTTTTTGCAACAAAACAAGCTATAATAACTAAATTCATATAGGACAAGTTTATTTTATATAACTAATTAGTATAGTTTTGTATTTTATTGGATGGTGTGTTTATCACGTGCTTGCTCAGGCTATTGGGTGAGATGCATATATATGGTCATATGTCAGTGTTTCCTTCGAGTGCTCATTGCTAATGTTTTGCTTTTTTTTTTTTAGTTATCAGCAATGGCCTCGAAGAGACAGAGACCTCTGGGTGAAGAAGCTATCAACATACTTCTCTTTCAATTTGAAAGCAAAGTTGAGGATAACCTGGAGGTTGAGTCTGAGAGTAAGGAGGAGGAGGCAGCCGCCATGTTTGTGGAGTAGGAAGATGTAGACGACCCGTATCAGGGACAAGCTGCGTTGGAGGGAGATGGGGAGAGGGAAGAGGAGGCTATACTTCTTCACCTCTCCCCAAGGGATGGGGACGACACCAACAGGGGGAGGCATCAGGGGTTAGTGGGACTGTCCCCGTTGTTGTAACTACA
>NC_061096.1:3813861-3821525 GCF_015104395.2 Macrobrachium nipponense
CCCTCCAGAACGTTCCCACAGAATTTTTTCGGAAAGTAAGATTAATTGGCCAAGACAAAAAGAGTATTGAACTATTAGAGAAATTTAAAGTAATTAATCCTAAATTACCCTACTTTTATGGTCTTCCCAAAACTCACAAAGACAATCTTCCATTCAGACCCATCGTTTCATGCGCCGGAGCTTTCAATTACAAAATTTCTAAATGGTTAGCTGGCCTCCTTTCTCCTTTTTTAGCACTTTTTCTCCCAGTCACATCAAACATTCGGAAGACTTTTGTCACAAATTCAGAGAAGCACATATACCACTTCACAACATAAAACTTTTAAGCCTTGACGTAGACTCCCTATTCACAAAAGTACCAGTACAGGACGTTCTTCAGTTTTTAAGGGAAAAATTATCCCCCTATTCAGATCATTTCCCTTTGGCACTTGACAAAATAATAAAGTTAGTTGAATTATGTGCATTCTAAATAACGTATTTTCATTCGGGGAATCATTCTACAAGCAAAAATTCGGGTGTAGTATGGGTAGTCCTTTAAGTCCATTTTAGCCAATCTGTACATGGAATTCTTTGAAACTACAGTAATAAATGCAATAAAACCCAAAAACATGCTGTGGATGAGATACGTGGATGACATACTAACATTTTTGGGATAATAAGTGGGGTAATTTTAATGAATTCCTCTCAAAATTAAACGCATTAGTGCCCAGCATCAAATTTAAAGTTGAATGGGAAACAGACAACAAAATTCCTTTTCTTGATGTTTTAATAATCAGAGACACGACAGAATACAAATTTACCATATACAGAAAACCAACGTTCTCACTTTCATATATTCACTACTTTAGCTATCATGACAATACTATCAAGATAGGTCTAGCTAGCAACCTATTCTTAAGAGCCTTACGAATTTGTTCCCCAGATTTCCTGGAAAAAGAATTTGAACTAATTCGCAAGCAACTTTCATCTTTAAAGTATCCTGACCATATAATTGAGAAAGCAATTCAAAAAGCAAACGTAATTTTCTACCGACCCCCTAAAGACAAGACCAGAGACACACCCAACAATAAAATAAAAATTCCCCACCTGGATACGATTAAGAGAGTAACTCACACCCCTTGGGAAATCCAACGCTTTTGCATTTACCTACGTAAATACCTTAGCCAAATCCCTGATTAACGTCCAACAAAAGACATCGCCCAAAGACTCTGGGGTATATGAGATCCCATGCCAGGACTGTGACCAATCTTACATTCGGATTTTTACAGGTAAATCACTTCCCCAGAGATTAATACAACACAAACGGTCAGTTAGGTATGGACAACAGAACTCGGCTATTTTCAATCATATAAATGAACATAACCATAGAATAAACTGGAATATGTCACGTGTAATTATAGCAGCAACTGCCGGTACAAGAATCAAATGATGGAATCGGCCTTAATAAAAGAGAAGCAGGTAATGAACATCTCAAAAGGGAATTGGACATCGGACATCGTCGACGCAGTGTTCATTCAACCAACGCTTAAGAAGATTAAAGGAAGATTATCAGCGGGGGTGACCTAAATTGGCTTACTTGTGGACGAATCTCTTGGTATAAATACCACCTTTTCTGTAAACTTTTCTCATTCATATACCTGAAGAGAGAGACAACAGTCTCTGAAATATAGTACTTTTCTCTCTACATTTTGGTGTTTTTATGGGCTCCTTTTATTAGATATATATATATATATATATATATATATATATATATATATATATATATATATATATATGAATAACTTGATCACGAAGTATATAAAACGTGATGTTATGTATAAATAAAGGTTTTTTTGCCTCGAAGAAAAAAATGAAAAAGCGAAATAGCCAAGTACTTTCGGTCCTGTTCGGACCCTTTACTGAGGCAACTGATTTTACAGAGGACAATATAGTCAAAAGAAGGCTTAATATCCAAACTGACACTACAAGGTTAGCATTAAGGGCGATTTCACTCTACGGAAAAAAGGAGGAAACACCTGAGGGTGGCCACACCTTGGGGGACACATGCAGTAAACAAGTTATTCTGCCAGAAAACAGTACATTTTGAAAAAAACACGGAAGCATATACGATTTAATATCATGAAAAAATTTACACAAATTTGCCCAAAAAAATTATTATTAATGAAAAGACGAAAGAAAATATAAATATATATATCGAGCAAGAGAAAGAGGGAGAGAGAATATCGAACCCATAGAGAGAGAGATGGACGAGATAGTTGAGAGATCAGTAATGAGAGGAAGAGAGAGAGAAATAAATCAAAACTATTATACATGTGGGACTAATTTATTAGTAGTTCATTTATTATAAGGTCCTTCATAAACATCTTACAAATATATGGTCCAAATGGTACATTCCCAGATTAAGATTTAGGTTGTTTTTATTAGTGATTTGTATAATTGCCGATTCCAGTAAAATTTCTTGAAACAAATAATCATTAGATCTAGCAATTTACCGAGGGTATCACCCACCCCAATTAATACAATGAGATTTTTCACTCAGATGGATAAACAGTGCATTTGAAGTCTGGGCTGTTCTAACTGAATACATATGCTGCTTAATGCGTACACATAAATTTTTACGTGACTGAACAACGTAAAACAATGGACAATCCTTACAAGGAATTTTGTAAATGATGTTGTTATTTATTACGGGACTATTCTTAATTAGCATATCTTTAATGGTATTGTTATAAGAGAACACTACATTAACTTTAAAACGATTTAAATATTGATTTTATGGTTTCAAATCCACGAAAGTAAGGTAAGCTAAGTACATTTTTAGGCATATCTTTTCATTAATAGCAACACTGTAAAACTTTTTGTGAGCTTTTGATAACATAAATCAATTAAATTAGGTGGTGTAGCAGAGATCGTTTCCTATCTTTTTTTTGTATTCTATTTCTTGGTCAAGATATTGTGGACTCGTGATACGCAAAGCGCGTAGGAACATAGAAGAAAAAATTGAAATTTTTAATATTAAGATGGTGGCCAGAATAAAAATGTACATATGTTAAATTATTTGTGGGTTTTCTATAAATACTGAATTTGCATTGGAAAGATTCTCTATGTATTAATACATCTAGGAAAGGGATGACATTGTTATTTCGATTTCAACAGTGAATTTTATGGATGGCACTAAATTATTTAATTTAGACAGTAAATCATTTGCATCGATACCAACAGGTAAGACTACTAAGATATCATCGACATATCGGTACCATTTTAAGGGGACAAGTGTGATATTCGGGAGGTGTTGTCTCTCAAAAAAATTTCCATATATAAGCTTGAAAGGAGAGGTGATAAAGGGTTACCCATGGCCATACCAAATATTTTTTGGTAATATTCTCCATTAAAAATAAATCTGCAATCACAAATACATAACTTAATCAAGAAATTATGTGACTAACGGACATAGGCAATTCATGCAGTACAAGTTCATTACTTAAATATTCTAGCACAGGAGTCAATAGGGACTTTTGGTAAATACAAAGAACATACATCAAAACTGACAAAGATATCGCTAGGGTTTAGTACAATATTATTTACTTTTTCCACAAGATCAAGAGAATTCCGGATGTGTGAATTAGATACAGTTCCTAGTAGAGGGGATAACAATTTAGTAAGATATGTAGATAGTTATAGCAATTGATCCTACAGTACTAATAATTGGACGCATAGGTTTGTTTTTCCTTCCTTATGAGTTTTGACTAGGCCATATAAATAAGGTAATGAGGGACACTTTACAGTTAACTCACACAAAAGTTCTTTTTTATCTTTAAGAATTTGTTTGATATTGATATTTAAGTTTTTTATTACTTGGTCCCCAACGGATTTTTTGCGAGTTTTTTGTAAGTATTTCATCCTCTAGTAAAAGTATGCATGCGTGATATGTAGTCAGTTTTGTCAAGAACACTAAACTATTGATTTATCAGCCTTGGTAATGTGTAAGCTATTATCATTCTTCAATTCTTTTAAACTTTTTCTGTAGCGAGCGGGGAAGTTATTTTCATGATAGGCATGCGTAGCACTATATGTCCATGCCTTTGATAATGTCTAAATGATTTTGTAGTAGGTCACAGTATTTTTCAAACTTATATAGAGATGTCGCTATTGGTAAAGCTGAGGGTTTGTTACAAATGAAGAAAGACAACCCAAAGCCTAATGCACGCACTGCATTATCACTTATTTGTTTGCTCGATATATTCACCACACAATCACTTCTAGCTCCTTCTTGTACACTTTTTCTGGCAGTCTTGTAAATAGTAGTTTTAGGAAGAATTCCCTCAATTTTGTGTGTATATAGCTTATTTTGCATTTTTTGTAAATATTTCGTAAATAATTTTTTTGTATATACGTACTTATTTTTTTTAAATATTTGTAATAATATTTAATTTGTACATGGATGTTATTTATCTTTTCAGTAGTGTTTGTGAATGTTGAAATTGATTTTATAAATTAGAATGTACAGCAAAAATGAAGTTAGCGATTTTGGGCAAATTTTTCTAGACTCTCGGGTCGAGCTCGACCTGCACGCACCTTTAACGGTATTGACATTATTCTTAATAATATGTGAAAACCACATAACAAAATTTTGGACTTAGTAAAGTAGATTTGCGAAAATTATTACAATTGGCTACAACTGATGGCATTTTTACTTTTGATGGTAAATTATATAATAATATACATGGAGTTGCTATGGGAAATTCCCTTGGACCTGTATTGCAGATTGCTTCATGGGTTATTGTGAAAAGATTTGGATGTCTGAATCCCCTATTGCTTTCAAACCTTTGTATTATCGTAGGTACGTGGATGACACTTTCCTTGTGTTTAAGGAACGTTCACACGTGGATTTATTTTTTGAATATTTTGATTCTCTTCATCCTAATATTTCTTTTATGTGTGAGACAGAACAGGATAATATTTTGTCATTTTTAAATGTTCAGGTTCACAGAAATAGAGGTAAATTTGAGACTTCCGTTTATAGGAAAAGTACTTTTACTGGCTTGGGATTGAATTATCTTAGTTTTTCACCAAAGTTGTATAAACTTAATTCAATACGTACTATGATAAATAGAGCTTACAATTTTTGTTGTGATTTTAATTTATTTCATCAAGACATGGTCTTCCTCCAGAACTATTTTTCTGAAAATTCTTATCCCATATTTGATTTTTACAAAGTTCTGAAAAATTTTCTAGATGAGAAATTTTGTCCCAGACCGGTGTACAGCACGGCTAGTAAAGATGTAAAGTACATTAAATTGCCTTTCCTTGGTACGAAAAAAGTTACAAGAAATACTTAAGCATAGTTTTCCTCAAGTTAGTTTCAGATTTGTTTTTACTAACCCTTTTACTGTAGGATCACTTTTGAGGAAGAAGCCTGCTCTTCCTGTGGACCTTAATTCGAGTGTCGTTTACTGGTTTACCTGTTCGCAGTGTGGTCTGCGATACATGGGATCCAGTTCCCGCTGGCTTAGACACAATTTTGGAACACAGAGGTTTTTCTGTTAGAAATAGGTTTCCTCTTTCTAAACCACCGTTTTCTGCCAAAAGGGGACACAGTTTAGCACAGGACCATCCTTTCACTCACCTGGATTTTAGAGTGCTGTCTTTTTGCTCAAATAGACTGGACCTTTTAATTTCAGAGTCACTGTTTATTAAGAGGATGAAACCGGAATTGAACAACAACTCGTCCGGTATTCAACTAGCTATCGTATAGTTTCATAGTAGGTACACAAAGTGGGTCGATAGGCATTTTATTTTGAGTGTGGTAGTTTGTTTACATTTCATCTTATTTTTATTTCTGTTTTTGTATGTGTTGCGTTTGTTTTAGTTTTTTCGTAATTTTTAATTTTTAGTTTGTATGTGATGTTCGTTTTATTTTATGTTTTTTACTGAAACTTTTAGTAAAACAATTCATTTTAATGTATTTTTAGTGATTTCACATCCTTGTCATTTTTTCAGCCTGAAGATGAGGTTTTAAACCTCGAAAGCTCGTAATATTAAAGCATGTTCTTCCTAGTCTTGGCACTATTATTTATCATCAAGCTAAGATTTCCAAGTAGCCGCCCAATTACTGAGACTATTTTTTAGACGTTATGGCAGCTCAACGATACAGTTTGTTTAGACGGACTGAGAAGGTACGCTATAGATCCAAGAAGATTGAGGAGGACATAAGATTTCTGAACACTTGCAAGGATTTCCGTATATATATATATATATATATATATATATATATATATATATATATATATATATATATATATATATAATATATATATAACGTATATATATATATATATATATATATATATATACTATATATATATATATATATATCGAAGGGAAACCTCAGACGGGATAACATAGCGGCAAGGGTTTAAATGGAGACATCTGTTTCATATGGTCGTTTATTACAAAGCAACGTTTCAGGGACCAGCCTCATTTTCAAACTGAAAATTACAATAATAAAATAAAATTAAGATATTACTCATCTAAAAACATACAATTACAATACATAAAGCAAATTAAAGAACACCAACGAAACTCAGTACCATTTCCAGTAGAGGAGGAAGACGAGTGACTAAAAACAAAAACAAACACGAAGGCATCTCTGTTTTTTACGCCAGGTACAGAGGGGTGGAGGCAGTTTGGTTGTTCAGTTTCGGAACAATCGTCTTTATAAAAGCGCGATTCGAAGACCACTAGCTGTTGCGGAGAAGACACTTTTGAAAGGATCCTAGTTTTTATATTCAATATTGACTTGCATTTCTTTGTGTAGTCACGGATGCTGGAAAATTCAGGAGATAATAATTTGACTCCAGTACGGAAACTCACCACCCTATAGCAATCTATTCGGACCTTAAGAAGTCTTCTCGAGGCTCCGATATATTTTACTAGATAACATCTAGGACAATTATACAAATAGACAATATTAGATGCCATAAAAGGGTTTAAGTTGTCTTTATGTTTAAAAATAGATCCAATTGTCATGGGTTTTGTTGGGATCAGCTGACATTTTATGGCCGGACAGTAAGTTCTAATAATGTGTTGCATTTTTGCATAGAATTTCGAATTGATGAAAATAAATCACTGGCATAGAATGGCATCCTAGGTACAGTCTGAATAGCATTGCTACGTAAAAGCTTCATATTCATAAATTTTTGAAGGCATTTATAAAGTAAATTACTGGGATAACAGTTATCAGTAAAATAATTTCTTCAAAAAAACAAAAAGTGACCTCATTGTGGAATTCAGACATCCAGACGAAAGGGAAAAAGCCCTGTGGAAAGAGTAAAAATAGAGTTTATCTTAAAATTGAAATTACAGAAACTATGGAAATTTGTGCCCAAACCTGTGAACGTCTACTTTCTGAAAATCGACGTGTAAAATCCTATTATTACGAGACACTTCTATTTCCAAAAAAGAAAGTTTGTCATCATTCTTGTAATCAATTGTGAATTTTATATTCGGGTGTCTCGTAATAATTCAGTATTTTACACGTCGATTATCAGAAAGAAGACGTTCACAGGTGGGCACCAAATTTCTATAGTTTCTGTAATTTCACTTTTAAGATAAACTCTATTTTTACTCTTTTCCAAAGGGCTTTTCCCCTTTCGTCTGGATGG
>NC_061096.1:3827025-3834525 GCF_015104395.2 Macrobrachium nipponense
GACGGCAAAATTGTAATAATGGACAAAGACTTCTACCTCGACAAAATCAACCAGCTCCTTAGCGACACAAATACTTACGAAAAACTGACGAAAAATCCCCTCCAGAACGTTCCCACAGAATTTTTTCGGAAAGTAAGATTAATTGGCCAAGACAAAAAGAGTATTGAACTATTAAGAAAAAATTTAAAGTAATTAATCCTAAATTACCCTACTTTTATGGTCCTTCCCAAAACTCACAAAGACAATCTTCCATTCAGACCCATCGTTTCATGCGCCGGAGCTTTCAATTACAAAATTTCTAAATGGTTAGCTGGCCTCCTTTTCTCCTTTTTTAGGCACTTTTTCTCCCAGTCACATCAAACATTCGGAAGACTTTTGTCACAAATTCAGAGAAGCACATATACCACTTCACAACATAAAACTTTTAAGCCTTGACGTAGACTCCCTATTCACAAAGTACCAGTACAGGACGTTCTTCAGTTTTTAAGGGAAAAATTATCCCCTATTCAGATCATTTCCCTTTGGCACTTGACAAAAATATAAAGTTAGTTGAATTATGTGCATCTAATAACGTATTTTCATTCGGGGAATCATTCTACAAGCAAAAATTCGGTGTAGTATGGGTAGTCCTTTAAGTCCTATTTTAGCCAATCTGTACATGGAATTCTTGAAACTACAGTAATAAATGCAATAAAACCCAAAAACATGCTGTGGATGAGATACGTGGATGACATACTAACATTTTGGGTGGGATAATAAGTGGGTAATTTTAATGAATTCCTCTCAAAATTAAACGCATTAGTGCCCAGCATCAAATTTAAAGTTGAATGGGAAACAGACAACAAAATTCCTTTTCTTGATGTTTTAATAATCAGAGACACGACAGAATACAAATTTACCATATACAGAAAACCAACGTTCTCACTTTCATATATTCACTACTTTAGCTATCATGACAATACTATCAAGATAGGTCTAGCTAGCAACCTATTCTTAAGAGCCTTACGAATTTGTTCCCCAGATTTCCTGGAAAAAGAATTTGAACTAATTCGCAAGCAACTTTCATCTTTAAAGTATCCTGACCCATATAATTGAGAAAAGCAAATTCAAAAAGCAAACGTAATTTTCTACCGACCCCCTAAAGACAAGACCAGAGACACACCCAACAATAAAATAAAAATTCCCCACCTGGAGACGATTAAGAGAGTAACTCACACCCTTGGGAAATCCAACCCTTTTGCATTTACCTACCCAAATACCTTAGCCAATCCTGATTAACGTCCAACAAAAGACATCGCCCAAAGACTCTGGGGTATATGAGATCCATGCCAGGACTGTGACCAATCTTACATCGATTTACAGGTAAATCACTTCCCCCAGAGATTAATACAACACAAACGGTCAGTTAGGTATGGACAACAGAACTCGGCTATTTTCAATCATATAAATGAACATAACCATAGAATAAACTGGAATATGTCACGTGTAATTTATAGCAGCAACTGCCGGTACAAGAATCAATGATGGAATCGGCCTTAATAAAAGAGAAGCAGGTAATGAACATCTCAAAAGGGAATTGGACATCGGACATCGTCGACGCAGTGTTCATTCAACCAACGCTTAAGAAGATTAAAGGAAGATTATCAGCGGGGGTGACCTAAATTGGCTTACTTGTGGACGAATCTCTTGGTAATAAATACCACCTTTTCTGTAAACTTTTCTCATTCATATACCTGAAGAGAGAGACAACAGTCTCTGAAATATAGTACTTTTCTCTCTACATTTTGGTGTTTTTATGGGCTCCTTTTATTAGATATATATATATATATATATATATATATATATATATATATATATATATATATATATATATATGAATAACTTGATCACGAAGTATATAAAACGTGATGTTATGTATAAATAAAGGTTTTTTGCCTCGAAGAAAAAATGAAAAAGCGAAATAGCCAAGTACTTTCGGTCCTGTTCGGACCCTTTCTACTGGCAAACTGATTTTACAGAGGACAATATAGTCAAAAGAAGGCTTAATATCCAAACTGACACTACAAGGTTAGCATTAAGGGCGATTTCACTCTACAGAAAGGAGGAAACACCTGAGGGTGGCCACACCTTGGGGGACACATGCAGTAAACAAGTTATTCTGCCAGAAAACAGTACATTTTGAAAAAACACGGAAGCATATACGATTTAATATCATGAAATTTACACAAATTTGCCCAAAAAATTATTATTAATGAAAAGACGAAAGAAAATATAAATATATATATCGAGCAAGAGAAAGAGGGAGAGAGAATATCGAACCAGAGAGAGAGAGAGAGAGAGAGAGAGAGAGAGAGAGAGAGAGAGAGAAATAATAACTATATACATGTGGGACTAATTTATTAGTAGTTCATTTATTATAAGGTCCTTCATAAACATCTTACAAATATATGGGTCCAAATGGTACATTCCCAGATTAAGATTTAGGTTGTTTTTATTAGTGATTTGTATAATTGCCGATTCCAGTAAATTTCTTGAAACATAATCATTAGATCTAGCAATTACCGAGGTATCACCCCAATTAATACAATGAGATTTTTCACTCAGATGGATAAACAGTGCATTTGAAGTCTGGGCTGTTCTAACTGAATACATATGCTGCTTAATGCGTACACATAAATTTTTACGTGACTGAACAACGTAAAACAATGGACAATCCTTACAAGGAATTTTGTAAATGATGTTGTTATTTATTACGGGACTATTCTTAATTAGCATATCTTTAATGGTATTGTTATAAGAGAACACTACATTAACTTTAAACGATTTAAATATTGATTTTATGGTTTCAAATCCACGAAAGTAAGGTAAGCTAAGTACATTTTTAGGCATATCTTTTTCATTAATAGCAACACTGTAAAACTTTTTGTGAGCTTTTTGATAACATAAATCAATTAAATTAGGTGGGTAGCAGAGATCGTTTCCTATCTTTTTTTTGTATTCTATTTCTTGGTCAAGATATTGTGGACTCGTGATACGCAAAGCGCGTAGGAACATAGAAGAAAAAATTGAAATTTTAATATTAAGATGGTGGCCAGAATAAAAATGTACATATGTTAAATTATTTGTGGGTTTTCTATAAATACTGAATTTGCATTGGAAAGATTCTCTATGTATTAATACATCTAGGAAAGGGATGACATTGTTATTTTCGATTTCAACAGTGAATTTTATGGATGGCACTAAATTATTTAATTTAGACAGTAAATCATTTGCATCGATACCAACAGGTAAGACTACTAAGATATCATCGACATATCGGTACCATTTTAAGGGGACAAGTGTGATATTCGGGAGGTGTTGTCTCTCAAAAAATTCCATATATAAGCTTGAAAGGAGAGGTGATAAAGGGTTACCCATGGCCATACCAAATATTTTTTGGTAATATTCTCCATTAAAAATAAATCTGCAATCACAAATACATAACTTAATCAAGGAAATTATGTGACTAACGGACATAGGCAATTCATGCAGTACAAGTTCATTACTTAAATATTCTAGCACAGAGTCAATAGGGACTTTTGTAAACAAAGAACATACATCAAAACTGACAAAGATATCGCTAGGGTTTAGTACAATATTATTTACTTTTTCCACAAGATCAAGAGAATTCCGGATGTGTGAATTAGATACAGTTCCTAGTAGAGGGGATAACAATTTAGTAAGATATGTAGATAGTTTATAAGCAATTGATCCTACAGTACTAATAATTGGACGCATAGGTTTGTTTTCCTTATGAGTTTTGACTAGGCCATATAAATAAGGTAATGAGGGACACTTTACAGTTAACTCACACAAAAGTTCTTTTTTATCTTTAAGAATTTGTTTGATATTGATATTTAAGTTTTTTATTACTTGGTCCAACGGATTTTTTGCGAGTTTTTTGTAAGTTATTTCATCCTCTAGTAAAGTATGCATGCGTGATATGTAGTCAGTTTTGTCAAGAACCACTAAACTATTGGATTTATCAGCCTTGGTAATGTGTAAGCTATTATCATTCTTCAATTCTTTTAAACTTTTTCTGTAGCGAGCGGGGAAGTTATTTTCATGATAGGCATGCGTAGCACTATATGTCATGCCTTTGATAATGTCTAAATGATTTTGTAGTAGGTCACAGTATTTTTCAAACTTATATAGAGATGTCGCTATTGGTAAAGCTGAGGGTTTGTTACAAATGAAGAAAGACAACCCAAAGCCTAATGCACGCACTGCATTATCACTTATTTGTTTGCTCGATAAATTCACCACACAATCACTTCTAGCTCCTTCTTGTACACCTTTTCTGGCAGTCTTGTAAATAGTAGTTTTAGGAAGAATTCCCTCAATTTTTGTGTGTATATAGCTTATTTTGCATTTTTTGTAAATATTTTCGTAAATAATTTTTTTGTATATACGTACTTATTTTTTTAAATATTTGTAATAAATATTTAATTTGTACATGGATGTTATTTATCTTTTCAGTAGTGTTTGTGAATGTTGAAATTGATTTTATAAATTAGAATGTACAGCAAAAATGAAGTTAGCGATTTTGGGCAAATTTTTCTAGACTCTCGGGTCGAGCTCGACCTGCACGCACCTTTAACGGTATTGACATTATTCTTAATAATATGTGAAAACCACATAAAATTTTGGACTTCGTAAAGTAGATTTGCGAAAATTATTACAATTGGCTACAAACGATGGCATTTTTACTTTTGATGTAAATTATATAATAATATTACTGGGAGTTTGCTATGGGAAATTCCCTTGGACCTGTATTGCAGATTGCTTCATGGGTTATTGTGAAAAGATTTGGATGTCTGAATCCCCTATTGCTTTCAAACCTTTGTATTATCGTAGGTACGTGGATGACACTTTCCTTGTGTTTAAGGAACGTTCACACGTGGATTTATTTTTTGAATATTTTAATTCTCTTCATCCTAATATTTCTTTTATGTGTGAGACAGAACAGGATAATATTTTGTCATTTTTAAATGTTCAGGTTCACAGAAATAGAGGTAAATTTGAGACTTCCGTTTATAGGAAAAGTACTTTTACTGGCTTGGGATTGAATTATCTTAGTTTTTCACCAAAGTTGTATAACTTAATTCAATACGTACTATGATAAATAGAGCTTACAATTTTTGTTGTGATTTTAATTTATTTCATCAAGACATGGTCTTCCTCCAGAACTATTTTTCTGAAAATTCTTATCCCATATTTGATTTTACAAAGTTCTGAAAAATTTTCTAGATGAGAAATTTTGTCCCAGACCGGTGTACAGCACGGCTAGTAAAGATGTAAAGTACATTAAATTGCCTTTCCTTGGTACGAAAAAAGTTACAAGAAATACTTAAGCATAGTTTTCCTCAAGTTAGTTTCAGATTTGTTTTTACTAACCCTTTTACTGTAGGATCACTTTTGAGGAAGAAGCCTGCTCTTCCTGTGGACCTTAATTCGAGTGTCGTTTACTGGTTTACCTGTTCGCAGTGTGGTCTGCGATACATGGGATCCAGTTCCCGCTGGCTTAGACACAGAATTTTGGAACACAGAGGTTTTTCTGTTAGAACTAGGTTTCCTCTTTCTAAACCACCGTTTTCTGCCAAAAGGGGACACAATTTAGCACAGGACCATCCTTTCACTCACCTGGATTTTAGAGTGCTGTCTTTTTGCTCAAATAGACTGGACCTTTTAATTTCAGAGTCACTGTTTATTAAGAGGATGAAACCGGAATTGAACAACAACTCGTCCGGTATTCAACTAGCTATCGTATAGTTTCATAGTAGGTACACAAAGTGGGTCGATAGGCATTTTATTTTGAGTGTGGTAGTTTGTTTACATTTCATCTTATTTTTATTTCTGTTTTTGTATGTGTTGCGTTTGTTTTAGTTTTTTCGTAATTTTTAATTTTTAGTTTGTATGTGATGTTCGTTTTATTTTATGTTTTTTACTGAAACTTTTAGTAAAACAATTCATTTTAATGTAATTTTTAGTGATTTCACATCCTTGTCATTTTTTCAGCCTGAAGATGAGGTTTTAAACCTCGAAAGCTCGTAATATTAAAGAATGTTCTTCCTAGTCTTAGCACTATTATTTATCATCAAGCTAAGATTTCCAAGAAGCCGCCCAATTACTGAGACTATTTTTAGACGTTATGGCAGCTCAACGATACAGTTGTTTAGACGGACTGAGAAGGTACGCTATAGATCCAAGAAGATTGAGGAGGACATAAGATTTCTGAACACTTGCAAGGATTTCCGTATATATATATATATATATATATATATATATATATTATATATATATATATATATATATATATATATATACGTATATATATTATATATATATATATATATATATATATATATATATATATATATATATATCGAAGGGGAAACCTCAGACGGGATACATAGCGGCAAGGGTTTAAATGGAGACATCTGTTTCATATGGTCGTTTATTCAAAGCAACGTTTCAGGGACCAGCCTCATTTTCAAACTGAAAATTACAATAATAAAATAAAATTAAGATAATTACTCATCTAAAAAACATACAATTACAATACATAAAGCAAATTAAAAGAACACCAACGAAACTCAGTACCATTTCCAGTAGAGGAGGAAGACGAGTGACTAAAAAACAAAAACAAAACACGAAGGCATCTCTGTTTTTTACGCCAGGTACAGAGGGGTGGAGGCAGTTTGGTTGTTCAGTTTCGGAACAATCGTCTTTATAAAGAGCGATTCGAAGACCACTAGCTGTTGCGGAGAAGACACTTTTGAAAGGATCCTAGTTTTTATATTCAATATTGACTTTGCATTTCTTTGTGTAGTCACGGATGCTGGAAAATTCAGGAGATAATAATTTGACTCCAGTACGGAAACTCACCACCCTATAGCAATCTATTCGGACCTTAAGAAGTCTTCTCGAGGCTCCGATATATTTTACTAGATAACATCTAGGACAATTATACAAATAGACAATATTAGATGCCATAAAAGGGTTTAAGTTGTCTTTATGTTTAAAAATAGATCCAATTGTCAATGGGTTTGTTGGGATCAGCTGACATTTTATGGCCGGACAGTAAGTTCTAATAATGTGTTGCATTTTTGCATAGAATTTCGAATTGATTGAAAATAAATCACTGGCATAGAATGGCATCCTAGGTACAGTCTGAATAGCATTGCTACGTAAAAGCTTCATATTCATAAATTTTTGAAGGCATTTATAAAGTAAATTACTGGGATAACAGTTATCAGTAAAATATTTCTTCAAAAAAGTGACCTCATTGTGGAATTCAGACCATCCAGACGAAAGGGAAAAAGCCCTGTGGAAAAGAGTAAAAATAGAGTTTATCTTAAAATTGAAATTACAGAAACTATGGAAATTTGTGCCCAAACCTGTGAACGTCTACTTTCTGAAAATCGACGTGTAAAATCCTGAATTATTACGAGACACTTC
>NC_061096.1:3842025-3847025 GCF_015104395.2 Macrobrachium nipponense
GCACAAAGTTGGCACTCTAAAACTGAATACAACAATGTCAGTGATGGTAACACTAAAAACAAGGAGCAGCCTGCCTCCTTCTACTACTGGCACTCTCACCAGTCTCAGTATGCACTAGCGCTTAAGGTGGCACTGTAAAGTGTGTAACAATGTCAGTCTCATGTAAGCACAAGGCATAAAGTGGTAGTACTCTATTAGGACAAAACAGTGTCAGCTATTGTGACAATGAACCAAGGATCACAAAGATGCTACCTTAACTACTGGCACTCCCACCAGTCAACAAAGCGCAAGGGTTTCAACGTGGCAATGTAAAGTGCGTAACAACATGAAAGGCACAACACAAAAGTATGTGCACGTACAAGTAAATTCCACCACGGGAATAATCAGTGTTATTCAAACATTCTCACCAGACACACACGTTTTCTTACGACTCAAAGCATGTTGTTAAAAGTAAACACACAGAATGTTTGGATTCCAAACTCGAATCAAATGAAATGTCTTGGCTGATTTCTTTAATGGGTTTGTGCCACGTTAATAGTAAAACAGTGGTTGTATATTCACAGTGTATAATATACACACAATTAAAATAGATCTTGTTTTCTCAAAGTAAAAGAAGTAACTGTTAATTCACGAATGAATGAAAACCAACAGGAGCATCCTTGCTAAGTGTCAAACCTGCGGCTATTTTAAAGAGAGAGCAAAGATTCTTTCATTGGTCTTTAAATTTATGAACGGCCAGGGTTACAATAGGTGGACAAGTGAAGCAAAACTGAGCTTAAGCAATTCTCTACATAGCACTCTAGACCTAACGAACATCTGGGCTCTAGGTCACACATACAGTGAGTTATACCTTACTGTCATTTACAACTATAAAAGCATGTCTTTAGCAAGAGTTATGTATGTTACTTTTAAACACATATGTAATGTTGAAAGAGAAATTAGGTTTATTTCGTCAAGTATGCTAATATGATATGTTCAATTTGTAAATCAAGATTGTAAAATTAGTGAGTTGGTTACTATAAATACAGTAGTGCAAGGTTTTGGTGGTGGCGGCAATCACGAACAGTGCGGGGAAATGCCAGAAACGGCTACTTTACAATGAACTATCGTGTTAAAACATGTTAAAACAAGAAAATAAACACCTTCCCTTAAGATTAATATTCTCCCTTTAATGTGTAAGATTTATAGCACTCATGAACACATGTGAAACATACAGTCTCGCAAAGAACACGATATTTACACTGAACACAGTGACACTCATTAGCGGCATTTGGAAACTTGATTTCCACAGCTGATTCGTAATATCAGCTTCATCGATGTTCGATGTTCAAAACACTAGCTATTACAAATCGAAATCACTGTACACTTTGAAATAACACAAAAATCAAAATGTAACGCAAACGAAATGTTACTGTTGTGTGTGCTTAGACAACAGATCCCAAAATAAAATGCCATGAAATGCATTTATTTTCAGTTTTAGCGAGTTGCAACAGATCTGCTAATTAAATGAATAGATTTTACTAGATTGTTCTAGTAATTGCTAATTTCCTTCTAAGCTTGCAGCAAGTTCTAAGATCTTAGGCCAAGGTTGCCATTGAAAAAGTTGCAGTCCTGGGGTCAAATGCAAAGAGTAAAATACAAAATTTTGGAAGTGTCAAAATTATTTCGTTATGCACAATTTTTGCAATTAAGTACTGACTAAGTGGCACTCAGCTATGAAGAGAAAAGGTAAGAGAGAACACACCTTTTAGAATTCCAAAATCATTTATCAAAAGAAGGGCTGAATATAACATGTACTCTGTTCACAAATTACAATAATTTTCTAAAGGGGTTATCAGAATATATAACATTACAGCACTGTCTAGGTTTGTCGCATTAGTGATGATACCTCAGTTATTCACAATCACAAGGCACAGTGCCACTACTATGCAAACAAATAATAGTCCTACTAAATTAAATACAGACATAAGAAATGAGGATCACAAACAATTAGGAATTAGCAAGGTACAATAACACTACGCAGTGGAGCACTATAAGCAAGCTCAAGAGTCACTGGCAGGGTTGAGTGAGTGGCACTGTTGATTTACAGGGGCAGGCACACAACGGGGCAGCCTACACAGATCTGCAAAGTATTTATGCATGAAATATTGGGAATGAAAATAACAAAAGTTACACGGTTGCATATAAGATTGCTAATCATGTATGCACTACTGCATGAATTATAACCAAGTTACCACTTCAAGTTCGAGTAGCAAAATTAAATAAATGATATAATTATGTTAAAACCAAATCCTCACTAGTCTCTAGAGAGACAGTATATAGGAATGGGAATCTATGAATGAGACTTGAATGAGAAAAACACAGCTAAGAAATAAGAATGAGTGCTAGAAACAAAGGTGAAGAGCCAACAGAATAAATGTTGAGTTTCAGTTATCTTGTATGACAGAATGTCATGTATAGTCCATACCAGGTCTTCAGCCAAGGAATCAAAGACAATTTCTTGATCAACATGGGCCATGCAGTTGAGCTCATCCACTAGACTCGTTATTCAGATTCCCGGCATAATTTTTGTTTTACTAGACTTTTCAGCGTCAAGACAATGTTCAAAGGAGAGCAGTAGGCAGTCATCAAGCGCAACACCGCTTCCGCTACCAGTCCAATCTGGATCTTGTTGCTCTCAAAACGCAGGTCCAAATCCGTTGGGGTTTGATTCGTCTTGGTTCCTTTATGGCTGCTGCTAATCGCCTACCGTACTCTGAAATGACATTTGAAGGAAGGCAGGAGAGTGCCAAAATAATAAGAACAATAGAAGTGCAGGTGGGTCGAGTGAGGTCAAGTAGGTATGTAGGTGTGAGGAGGCAGAGTCGGGAACTCGAGAGTCCAACAACGATGAGAAGGGTCACATCAGGTAAAAATGGGATTACAGAACAGGTAGAAGGTTAAGGATTATCCCCAGTCTCCCACCCAAGAGACATGTAAAATTTTACTACTTGGTAGGTCTCTCGAACTGTCTGACAAGTTAATCTAGGGCCATATTGCAATAGAAAAGGGCACAGTTCCCTCGAGTACATTTTGCCCCTTCATGGGGTTGTAGCATAAGCCACCTGCAACCTTGACAGGGATGACAGGTCATTTATCATCTCGACACTAATCCCAATGAAAAGCCATGAAAAGGAGCTTCGTCTTCGTTCGTTCTAGCAATACAATAGAGTGAAAACAGTTAAGTCAAAACAGTCTCAGTACATCTAGCGTCAAAAAGGGGGTGAAACCAGGGAAAATTGCAATATTAACTAAACATGAATTTTTTGGTGTAATAGGGTCATCTGTATAACATTAAAATCTAACCCTTTAGTTTTGTTGGAAAAATGGTTTACATAAATCCTTGCATCTTTTAAAGTTTAGCCATTATAGTTTGGCAACCTTGCCTTGTCCAAACCTTGTCATAGTTTGGAAACCTTGCCTTGTTCAAACTTTGTCATAGTTTGGCAATGCTACAGTTGTTCAATACAACCTTTTGAGTGCTATGTGGTTGTTCTGAGTGTGTGTCAATGTAAGTTTCTGGGTTGATCTGTTTTATGTAGTTTTCCTATTGAATTTACATTAATGTTTTGTTAAATGTACTTTGGAATCTCGTTGCCTCCTCGCGTTTTCAAGCTGAGATGCAACAGATAGCAAATCCTATGTTATCTAACCTTGCCTTTCAGATGAAACAAGTTTTAAAATGCTATCAATTTTTCTTATACCTAATTTAGGGGTCTCATACCCCAAAATTATGGTTTTTATGCATTTATGCTGTATGTGTCAACTGTATATTTCTAAGCATTAACGAACTGAAGGAAGTCAACTTATCCTCATGGGCTTCCTCAGCTCAATAGGGCATCTGATGTCAGGATCAGGCCTTGAAGAATTGTTTGAGCTAGTTTATGCTGAAAATGTAATACCAAAGATGTTGAATGGAAAAGTGGTTATACATGCTGTTCAAGGACATTTCATACTTCAGTGAGCCTTTAACACACTACTAAGATCCAAAACGTTTCACGTAAAACTATTGTCAAAACTTACTACACCTGATGAAAGGGAGAGTAAAATTATAGATAGTTGTTCTGGTGATAGTTCTGAAATGCCATATGTACTGATGGAGGCAATGGAGTTGTATGACAGTGCTGTATCAGGAGCTGCAGTGGAGCTGAAGGAGTCCAAGTGTCTAAAACTGATAGGTGAATGCCTACAAAAGGAAAAATTAGAACTGAAGGGTGACCAAACTGCATAGGTGTGGCTACAATATATGGCGATGGTGGATCTTGTCCGGAATCTATTATGACTGAAAGAACAGGAAATTGGTTGCTTCTTGATACACTGAGGAAAATTATGTCATGTCTCGCTTTTGTTGGCCACAACCTGTACGTCAAATCCCTTAATATGTACCTGCAGATTGAAGATGGCCTCCAAGTTGTCCGCAGGTCTGATAAATTCAGGGCTGGACTCCCACCTGATCTAGTAATTGAACAAGGAGGAAGAATGAGCGAGGTTCAGTGCCTAGTGTGGGTGATGTCAAATCATGTTACACCTAAAGTCAATCTTGCAATGCAGCAACTGACAAAGGAGAATTATGGGACAGGTGAGCAACACAAAGACCTACAACACGCACGTCACAAAAGGGATGTGTCTGACACGTTGGAGATTCTGACCCTATTAAAACTGATTAGCCCATTCTTAGGAAGTGAAGGACTAATTAACATAGTTAATGGTGTTACAGCCAATACATCCGCAAATGTTGACAATGTAAAAGAACTAGGTTATAATATTCTTAAGAAGATGAAAAGAGAAAAGGTTATTGGATTTTCCTTCAAGAAAAAATCTCAGGCAGTTCTCATGGATTCAAAACCGATTATCAAGATGAACAATGAGGAAACCATCCTCAGTTACTCTTTCAAAGGTTGGTGATTGCAGGAACATAAGCTGAACAACTACCCGAGGCTCTAAAGTATGAACTTTGTGGA
>NC_061096.1:3852025-3869525 GCF_015104395.2 Macrobrachium nipponense
AACAATTTTAAAATCTTCATAATTTTTTGTAGTTTTACATTTAACAGTATGACTCCGGCGTCATCAAAGGGCAGAGCCAATCTTTAAACTTGAAGAGCGACCAATGGTCTTGGGATTCTTAGGTATAAGCTTTAGATTTACGGCTCCAAAATGCATGTGTACAATGTTAGTAAAATCTTTTCGAAAATTATCATTTGATAGATACGTGAAACTGGCATAAAAAGGGAGCTTGGGGACCTTGAAACATATAGGCTGATCAGAACACTTTTTGTTAAGTAGTTTATTCAAAATTTATAAAAAAAAAAAAAAAAAAAAAAAAATCTTAGAGGGAAAGCAATTATTAGAGAAGTACTGGAGGAGAAAAGCAATTTCGTTGTGAAAGAGTCCAGTTGGAGGTAAGAGATAAAGCACGATATAGTAAGGTATATATCGAGTTAAGTTTGAAATTGAGAAAACAGAATTTATAGAAATTGGAACCGAGGCCAATAAATGTTTTCTTTCTAAAAATTGAAGTACTAAAACAATAATTTTCCTTAGAGCCCAATATATTTAAGAAGGGTAATTTTGAATTGTGTTCTTTTTACATTGTAAAATCAATATTAGTGTGATAATTATTAGCACAATCTAGGAAACAGTCAGCATTGAACTCATGTTTGAATAGGATGAAAGTGTCGTTCACGTAGCGTGAGTAAAACAGAGGGCGGAAGGCCAGGGGTCATTCGTCCAAAATGCTCTCCTCCAAGGAGCACATGAGGATGTTCGCAAAGGTAGGACCAAGAGGAGACCCCATGGCCATCCCCTCAATTTGTCTATAAAGCTGGCCATTAGAAACAAACGTCGTGTCCAGCACGGCCAATTCTAAAAGGGCTTTAAAATTCGAATAACTAAAATTATGGTAAACAGACTCAGGATCGGGGAATAACTTATCAAGAATAATGTTAATGGTCTCTCTTACAAGTACGTTGGTAAATAGTGACTCCTCATCAGAACTAGTCATGAATAAGTCAGAGTCCAGGGGTAAAATACGTCCTTTAAATTGTTCAGAATTTTTAAGGGTATACTAATTTGTGGTCAGCGGTTCCAACACAGGAACAAGAAATTTTGCCAGTTTGTAATTAGATATATTGTAAGAGGCCAAGATAGGGCGGAGAGGATCATTATCTTTATGTATCTTTGGTAGACCATACAAAATTCCGTTAGATGAACCAGTGGAGAATAATCTTAGAACACTTTTTTTCATCAATGATGTCCTTTTTCAAGGCTCTGAGAAATCTATTGATTTTATCCTCGACTCTGAATATACTTTGGTAATTAGGTACACCCACTTTCTGGAACCTTGTACGGTCGCTTAGAATATTAGTCGTTTTGTTATTGTAGTCACTTTTATCTGATATTAACGTTCCCCTCCCCTCATCCGGCCTCACAACAATGATGTCATCACACTTAGAAAGGGACTTGAGAATTTCCATATCTTTCTTTTTAAAAAAGGGAGCCCAGTTTGTTTTAAGTTTTGAGAAAGCATTTGGTGACAAAACCATTAACTCGTCTTCGTCTGTAGGCGGCTAAGGTCAGTACATAAATTGAGATTTTTTAGACGATGAAATATAACTTCAAGGGGCAGAAAGAACTGGCTATAATTAGGTATAAAATTTGGTAAGTAAAAGTCTAACCTAAATGACAAAAGGAATTCTTCTTGCTTAGACAATACGTATTTCGAAAAATTAAAAACAGTTTTATAACAGCTATGAAATTTTGGTAGAATAATCTCAAGTTTTGCCAACTTCCTTCAGGGTGTTAGTTATAGAACTGGGTGTAAGCTATCTAACCCAGAAACTTCTTATATTAGGAATCATACTATTAAATGTAAAACTACAATCAATTATGAAGATTTTAAAATTATTGGCCAAACAAAGGAATTCAACGAACTGTTGATTTTGGAAGCTCTAAACATCAAATTACGAGTTCCAACTCTAAACAACCATCCCTTTGTTGTCCCCTTCTTTGTACCTCTTGACATTGTTTACTCTTGGTGTGTTTTTATCTTTGATGCTGAAAGGTTGATTATGTGTGGAGCTGTTTTCGGCTGTAGTTTTATAAATATGTGACTTTTACTTTTGACTGTAGCGTTGGAGTTCTTTTCATATATGTATATAATTTTACTTAGATATTTTAATGTTCTTTTCGCAGTTTATAATTGTTTTGTACTTCTAGTCTCAGTTTTAGTCAAGTGTGCATGTAATTTAAGTCTGTGAATTGTAATTTTACCATTAAATTGTTTTAGCTTTTTCAACTGTTGGATCTTGTAATCAGATCTTATTTTATGTTAACATATTATATTTTAGTTTGTACAAAACCCCTGAAGATGTGGCGATGTTGCCACTGAATGTAGAATTAAAGCAAAAATGTGAATTCATCGGGTTTCTGCCCTTAATCTCCATCGAATTGTGCGATCCCCCTTTTATGCGGTCGCTAGTTCTCAAAAATAGATTTTCTGTATCTGCGAAGCAGTTCAAATCAAATTCTGCGAGTCACGCGAACCAAAACTTATCAAATCTATTGTCTTTTCAAGTATTTTAGATGCGGTGGGGTTTGCTGGTATCTGAGGGAAGGGGTGGGGTAGATGTGGTGGGGTTTGCTGGTATCTGAGGGAAGGGGTGGGGGTTAATGCTTGGAGGAAAAAAACTATATTCCTCCAAGAGGGAATGAGAGAGAAAGATTTCCTGCTCAGCCATTAGCTAAGACGGAAGGCTCTGCCTCACGCATTTGTGACGTCATAGCGCAGTGTGTATGAATGATCATCGCCATACGTATTATTCAGATCTGCGAATTATATTCTGATCATCCGCATCATGCAGATTTGATCTTTTTTTTTCTATTGTTGAAATAGGTTTTGATGAAAATGACTAGTAAAATTAATTAACAGAAAAGCAGATGTGTTTGAGAGAGAGAGAGAATCGTTCGTTCTAAACTTTTAAAGAAACTGTCATTTCATGTTGAATTTTGAATTATTATAATTTCTTTTTAAGAAATTGTAATTTCATATCAAATTTTTAATTTTTTAGAGAGAGAGAGAGAGAGAGAGAGAGAGAGAGAGAGAAATTGTTCGATCTAAATTTTCAAGACTCATTTCGTGTTGAATTTTGAATTTTTATCGTTTCTTTTTAAGAAATTGTAATTTCATATCAGGTTTTGAATTTTCAGCAATTCTTTTTTTTTATCATAGAATAAATTTATATGAAAACGATTACATAGTGACGTGCCGGACAAAAAAACAGATAGGCGCTCGTAACCAGGTTTGTTAACCCTAACGGGAGGAAGACACGCATGGTCCTCTAGTCCCCGAAACCTCAAATGATTCACAAAGCCTTCCTTCAGCAGAAGAACTCTTCACGGAGGATGAGACAGGAGTTTGAAGGTTTTTTGGCAGAGGAAAGGCAGAGGAAATTCCATCCAAAAGGTTTTTTTTTTTTAAAGGAAATGACTGTATCGTACAGTACACTTGTACCCAATGGTGGCATTGTTTACGTGTTGGAGTTTTCACCATCCTGTGTGTAATTTAAAACTTTTTGAAGTTATTAAAAATTCTAATGTTTTATTTACCCATAAGAACAATTTCATATTAGGAAAAATTACAGTATGGTACATAGAAAGTATTGAAAATTGGTAGTATAAAAAGTTTGACTGGGTAAGTTGCCGTTTTCCTCGGCCCTAATGGAATTATTCCCATAAAGTATGTGTTTCGAAATATGCGAATTTCCAATTCTGCAAGGCCGTGGAATGACCAAGTTCTCGCATAATTGGGGACCGTACTGTATATATATATTTTAGGGCTGTTGCCTTGTATAATAAGGCGCCCTATGAGGTAATGTTAGACTTGCGATAATCTTACGCTAAGTCGGTTGGTATTGCAGTTCCATATTCAGTGGAGTTTCTTGGGGTTTGTAGATCACTTACGAAGTCGGTATTATCTTCTTTGGTTATGACGACGATTTGTTAAACTCATGATGATTCGGTGAGGAGGTTCTTGTAGAAAACACGAAGTATAAAAATATATATATTCTTCTGAGTTTACATGGTGAAGATCAGGTATGATTGTACAAGTCTTCTAATGACGATAGCTTGATCGCTTCTGCCAATGATGAGGGCTAATTCTATTCTCTCTACATGATAAAGCTTAGGTAAAGAGGTACAGGTCTTCTAATGACGATAGCTAACCGTATTCTGCCTGTTCTACATCTCGGTTACAAGTCATAAAGGAGCAGACAGTAGCTCGAACATATGAACATACATACATACAATGAGACACACTGCATATCATTTAGGCCATTTGAATTATAGGTCGCGGTAGTTGTCTCAAGCAGGGAGCTTGGACTAATGTTTCAAAACAAATGAATGACTACAGGTGACGGCATGTTATCTTAGCCTACATACTTTATTGTATACGTCATCTTTAGCGTCTCTAGTCTGATCACATTCCTGCAAGCAATCTGGTTGACCTCTTTAGTTTTAGTCTTTTATATATATGGACTAACATTCCATATTTTTATTATGTAATCATTACATAAAAGCTCGGTCAGCTACCAAAACCAACTACTGAATATTACTCAAACTTGACTTGCATTTGACTTATAGGAGTGTGATACAGACACTATGTGAATATATATAGATAATAGAAAATACTTATAAGTAAAAAAAAATTCATGGTGTACACAAATACAGATTCAAGTAATAAAATATTAGACATAATATGCATATGATATTCGTAATAATAATGATCACGTGATATATACTGATACAGTTTTTTCACTTCATCTCATTAAGATACATATGCTACAGAAAATACTAATATATTCTGATAACATGATAAAAATCATATTTTAACTGATAAAAATTTCATATATGAATTGATAAAATTATTAATGTTTATGCTGATTGATTCGTTGATTTTTATGCTAACTGTTATATGTCTGCAGTTATTGGTAAGATAAAAGATAACAGATTTATATAGGCTACCTGATTTGTTTATACATATGTATATGGATTCATATAATTATGATTAATATATGTGCACTTAAAATAGATTCCTATTGCGTACACGCAAAGATATATTTCGATTCTGTTATTTATGATCATTTATATATAGGATACATGATACTTTATATATATATAGGATACATGACCGAGGTTATACTACTACACATTTAACTAGCGTTCAAACAACTTTTCGTCCATTACACAGTTCCAGACAACCACCTATAGCCAAATGAAATGGCCAATTCCATATGGTTAAAACAAGGGGAAAATTGCCTGGCGGGGTCCAACGTTCTATTTCGGCCTCATACTTATTCTCTGCATCCTAAGCCACACGATTACGTTCGTGATGAATAAAATCACCCCCAGCACGAGTCCTTCGCCAGCAAAGTAGAGTTGAATATCCTTCGGGTCGTAATTGTTGGAAGTATGTCCCTTTTGTAGTCGATTTCCGACAGCCGCCGGAGCATTCCGCATTAAAACGAGATTAACGACGGGATACGGTGTCGGTCGAAGAAGTCACTTATGATGGTGCTTATTCCGCAGCAACGAACGATTTTTTGAAGTTGCGATGTGAAACTCTCGTACTGCAGGATACTGTAACCAGGTTCCATTAATCAGCCTGCAAGTGAAATTATACTTGTCACAAGGTCTATGATGACTTGTAAAAATATCCATAATTATAAAAAATAAACAGATATCAATACGAATCCCAAAGAAAATTCGATATTACTGGTAGTAAGTTACTAGACAAAGAAGTGAAAAACGGAGCTATTTGTAAGATTGCCAGGCAACATAAGAGTCAAAGAGAATATTAATCATGATTCTGTATTTCTCTATGCTAACTGAAATTAAGTTGTGATAAAATCTGATCCTATGTGCCCCTAACAAAAGTTTCATATTCAATTTTTCTCGCGCGCATCCTCTGAGGTTATTTTTAAACTTTATTAATAGGCTAGAGATGCAACGAAAGAACCCACTATGTAACTAATTTCTATATAAACTTTGGGTTTTTTTCAAGAAAATGTGACATTTTCCCATGAATGTGATTTACTTGGATTGTAATAAGCTAATGTTGCAAGTAAATTTTTCATTTCCATGACTTGATACTTCTAAATGTCCATTTACCAATGTCATAAGCTAAATTATTGACTCTAATTGTCTATGAGGTTCAGAAAAAAATCATTCATTTTGATGTTATAGAAATTCTATTTGCTTATTTTGTTTATTAATTTTAAAATGATTGCGATTCCTTAACCAAGTTTGCATTGCAATGCGGATAAGAATAGATTATGGCTATGTATGTCATCATGACCTATGAACCACATGTGAAGTTCATGAGCTAAGCATTCCTCTCTCCAGTCAACCTGCTTCGCAAGCGGAGACGACACACGCAGATGAAGCCTGTGTAAGCAGATTATTGAGGTTAAAAGGAACAAATGCTGATACGGCAATGATGACGTCGTCACTTGGCAGGAGATTGCTCTCAGCCAGCTAAGAGTTACGTTACTTGCTGTAATAAATACGACTTTAGTATAAATTTTTTGTGTTTTTTTTTTTTTTTTTTTAATACTCGACCCACACGAGAAGAATGTCTGGAAAAAAAAAAAAACAGTACCAAAATTGAACAATATATTAGTTTCATGTTGGAAATCTGCATGATTGTAATAAATGTAATTATGTTAAATTAAATATTCCTTATTCAAACTAATGAAAAAGGTTTCCATACAAATTCTATATATGTTATTAGCCCTGTATAAGATTCATATAGGATTATTCCATAGATATACATTTTCACTTCTAGACTTCCTGACTTTAAAATCTCTTTTATTTTATTTTATTTTATTTATTTATTTATTTTTTTTTTTTTTTACTACGAATATAAATCACCGGGACAGACAAAATGTCAGTAGGTTTTGATATGTGTTTGAACTTTTAGCTTATTTGTCATTACTAAAGCTTTAAGTTAGAGTTCAAATCTTTACGCACATATATTTGGATATTTAATTAACCTATGGTTACGTTTTTGCTTATTGATTTTATCGTGATTCCTTTTTTGTAATAATTTGTAACCCTTCCGACTTCTTACAGAGTGTGTTATATTGACTCCACTTGTATCCATATTTATTTTATTTTTTATATTTATTTATTTATATATATTTGATAAATTAATGGTTGGCTTGAATATGTGGAAGAGTGTTCTAGCGGCGTACCGTATAAGGCTACTTGCGGTATCATTTCTACAGATACGAGATATGAATGATAAAGGTATTTAAAACCGCGAGAACCGCTATAATCCAGTTCGGATCCAATATCACGAGTTGTAACTCGTAAGACATTGACACCTTCTTATTTATCTCTTATTCTACCAAACCGATTGACTGGGTGATAAAATATATTATTGGTTTTCTTAATGGATAGGAATTCACACAACGAGTTATGGAGATTATTATTGATTTACACCACCCGAGTCACAGATTATTATGTGTTGAATTCCATGTTTACTGATTTAGCACTCATAAATATTCCTAACGCACTCAATTGCGGTGTTTGTTTTTAGTGTTATTAATTCTATATAACGTGTCAAGGAACTATTAACACTAAGAAGTGTTTATTCCCTCTGTCAGACTCGTAATTCTGTTAATAATTCTACGTATATTCTTTCAAGGATTGATTTGACACAGGATAGGCCCCTAAACTGACAGGTGTCTTAGTGTATCCCTTGTTTTCATGACACGTGTTATAATTTGTTATGTGGTTTTTTTATATCTGTAAGCATTGTAGGCCAGTAAAATAGTGATTTGGCTTTCTGTGACATAGTAGGGAACCCTGGATGACGGAATGCAACCAGTTTAGAACGATTGGTATGAAAGAGATTATTACTACTACCTGGTCGTTAGTCATCTGCTGTATTCTTCGGGTTTTCCTCGTCACGGACCTACATATAATATTACATTTGATTACATAATTCTGATACACATACTTTAAATATACTTTTGCTTTAGGGTTTCTGCTCGAAGTGTTTATTGGTTTGCTTAGCCGCTGACCCTTTTTCCGTTCGAAGTGTTTATTGTTTTTGCTTAGCTGCTGACCCTTGCTTTGTTCAGTTTGTAACAGTTCTGCGCTCCAACCCAGATATTCAATGCTCGCGATCTCTTGGGTTAAGGAATTTTCTTGTTTAGATACGGTTTTAACAATAGGCACGGATGTTTCTATATCTTTTAGTCTAATTAATGGTTCTTTGCAGTATGGTGCGGGATTGCGGGATAATGCGTCAGCTATGATAATTGCTTTCCCAGGTAGATATCTTATCTTGGCTCCAAAGACCTGAATGATCATTTGTCACCGAGTTCCTTTTGGACTGTGATTAAAGCCTTTGAAAAACTCGGTAAGTGACTTATGCTCAGTGAGGACTTTAACAGGATAGCCGTAGATTATGAACTTGAAATGTACTAGTGAGTTAACGATATCTAGCCCTTCCTTGCCTATTACTGCATATCTTTAGTTTACGTGAATAAAAAGCTATAGGGAAGAACTGTTTATCATATTACTGAAGTAATACCCCTCTTACCCCTTGGTCTGAGGCGTCTATTGCAATAAAAAAAAATTCCTTATTTAAATCAGGGATTTTTAAGTTAGGTGAGCTGCATTATTCCGCTTTTAAGATATCGAACGCCTGTTGATGCTTTTCAGACCATAATAAATCTACGCCCTTCTTCATAAGATCTGTTAAAGGAGCTGTCATGATTGAAGAGTTACATATTTACATACGATTGTAATACCCACTACAGCGCAAAAGTTCTGTATCCCCCTTTTACGTTAATAGGTACCGGAAGTTATGAATAGCCGACACCTTACCATGGACTACTTTAAGACCTTGACTAGACACATAAAACCGAGATAAACATGTTCGGTTTTTTTAAAAACTCACATTTAGATATTTTACTCTGAGATTATTTGTCTTTGTCTCTGTAGCACTAACTCTAGTTTATGTGAATGTACTTCTAAGGTATTTAGAAAAGATTATAAGACCAACCATATAAGCATGTAGGGTATCCCCTAAAAGTCTCCAAACACTATATTGTAATTGGGGTTCAACGTAAGCCGGAGGCATACGTAAAAATTGATAATGTCCCCTGAGTGTGCTGAAAACGGTGTATGAGGTACAATCACTTAGGTAATTGTATCTGGTAAAAGCTTTTAAGTAAGTCCAAGCTGGTGAAAAATAATTTATTCTGGCGTTTGAGGGAAAAATTATATGGGCTATTTGATTTCCTAATGATTCCTATTACTAACATTTTTCAACTTCGTCATTTATCTCTATTTTGAAATTTCATTGAGAGTCTATACTAAGGTACGTCTATAGCTTTATGCTTGTCCTTAGACCGTATTTTGTTTTCAATGACATCCGTTTTTCTCCCAGAGATCACTCGCTAGTGGAGAAACTTCCTGGTATTCAAATAAAAGATAAAAAAATTTTCTGCTGAATCACCTCTGCTTGAATGACTTTACTGATATTACTTTAGATAGAGAGATTCATCTACGACGGGTTGGGCGGGATTAAAAATTAGCAACAATAAAAAATGCGATATTTATAACTTCCGTATCCATGATATGTATACGCTTGTGGATCACTAGATTTAACTTGTTGCTGCGAGTCAACCGTGTCTAGGGCTTTGTTCGCGGAAATCGTTATATTTCAGAGTGTCGGGAAGGATTAAAATTTAATTTCCCAGCAAGGTCTTTTTACACGCACTAAGACATTCGAGGGTGCATGCTTCTCGAGATTTTGCGTGCAAACTGCGACTGCGGTTGTGGGAAAATTCTGTTGCCTTGTATAATAAGGCGCCCTATGAGGTAATGTTAGACTTGCGATAATCTTACGCTAAGTCGGTTGGTATTGCACTTCCATATTCAATGGAGTGTCTTGGGGTTTGTAGATCACTTACGAAGTCGGTATTATCTTCTTTGGTTATGACGACGATGTGTTAAACTCATGATGATTCGGTGAGGAGGTTCTTTGTGAAAACCACGAAGTATAAAATATATATATTCTTCTGAGTTTACATGGTGAAGATCAGGTATGATTGTACAAGTCTTCTAATGACGATAGCTTGATCGCTTCTGCCAATGATGATGGCTAATTCTATTCTCTCTACATGATAAAGCTTAGGTAAAGAGGTACAGGTCTTCTAATGACGATAGCTAACCCTATTCTGCCTGTTCTACATCTCGGTTACAAGTCATAAAGGAGCAGACAGTAGCTCGAACATATGAACATACATACAATGAGACACACTACAGATCACGTAGGCCGTTTGAATTATAGGTTGCGGTAGTTGTCTCAAGCAGGGAGCTTGGACTAATGTTTCAAAACAAATGAATGACTACAGGTGTCGGCATGTTATCTTAGCCTACATACTTTATTGTATACGTCATCTTTAGCGTCTCTAGTCTGATCACATTCCTGCAAGCAATCTGGTTGACCTCTTTAGTTTTAGTCTTTTATATATATGGACTAACATTCCATATTTTTTATTATGTAATCATTACATATATATATATATATATATATATATATATATATATATATATATATATATATATATATATATATAGTGTGACGAAGTGCCAAGTATCTGGTTACTGCACCTACCATTCATTAATTGTTACCTCACAACAGCCAGACACCTGAACCCTCATCACAGGTATTAAACGACTGAATACTCTAAAGGCAACAGTGATCCCTTAAACAACTTACAAGTATTGCAGAAAATCAGACTAAGTTCATCAAAACAGGTGTAAGGTAATCTCATGTGTAATCAAATCAATTAAAGGGCATCACTCCATCAACAACTTTAAAAGTCTAAGTATTTCCCTGATTTCAGAAGTCTAAGTACTTCCCTGGTTCTAACTCACTTCAAGAAAATTGAAGGAAGACAGCTCAATTACCACTCTATGTTTCTACCTAACATAAATATAATCATACAAATACTGGTGAAAAAAAAAAACACTTATAAAAATGTTAAATACAAAAATTTATTATTAAACTCAAAACTATAAGTGAAATTCCCAATATCAGGGAAAATTACTGTTACTTGAAAACATAGCAAAGTTTAATTAATTCTTGAAGTAAATTAAGTAAAATTAAATCAAAATTAATTTATCACAAAATTCAAGAAAATAAATTCAATCAAAATTCAAAAGTCTTAGGTAATAATTAAATTTTGGAAATTAATTCAAAAGGACTAAACAATAATAAAACTTGAAAAGAATTCTAAGTGAATGCAAATTAATTCACAAGTGTTAAATTCAATTAAATGTGCAACTATTAAGTAATGAAAATAACTAAGTTAATTAAATTGTGAATGCAAATGAAAACAGAAAAATGTGGAAAATACCAAAATTGTAGAAAGTATTAATCATACAAAATATAGAATAAAAAACACATACTTCAATAAGAAAACGGATAAATGCAAAAGAAATCACTTCAAATGAAACAAACACAAAACATAAAAATTTGCAATGTGTAAACATTGAAATTGTTCTTCAAACCACCGTTAATATTAGTTGCAATTATTTGTGAAAACTATCAGTGGGTCAAGAGGGTTGATGGAGATTCTTGGGGATGCGTTCACTCTGAGAAGACCTAGGAAGGGACTATTGTTCCTTTGTGCGAAAAAAACAGGCGTCCTTTTGTCACCACCCAGACTGTAGATGCCAATAACTCAGTATTGATAAAGGGATTAATCAGACTATAAACGAAGGGTCAATCCACACATGAAGCTTGATGGAACAGACTATAGAAATGAGAACTCAGGAAAATTATGCTAGACATGGCCACAATTTGCACTCTCAGACAGATCCCATGTAGAGGAGCCTTGCAAACGGACGGCAGTGAGAAATAGATTATAGCGGGAGAGAGACAGACTAGAATGCTGAGGTTTTGTGAAGTGATTTTATCTGTGTGGCACTATATAACAAACTGAAAAGAAATCCACAATTTTGGACTTAAAAAATTATTTGTATTACTTCCCTCAGAACAGTCAGACTCGGTTACAGCTACCCAAGAATAAGGTGGAAGATATAAATTCTAAGACACTAATATATGTATAAAGGGAAGCACAATTAATTTCCACTCCAGATAATTTACATTGCTTTAAGATAGCTGAGATCTGAAATCGTCCAAATTGAGCTCAAGAAATTATCTTTATATTTAAGAGGCTTTTTTCCTACTTCAGTGGAAATTCAACAGTGGAAAAATTTATAGCTTCCAAAAGAAGACCTACTCACATACTCATGCACACACACACATGAGGACCCTACAACCCAATAACAGTAACGCCAATTATACATACAGTAAGAATGGCAATAAAAACAATGGTAATAAAGCATAAAGTGAAACTATATCATGGAGACCAGGAGGTTACGATTTACAATTCTAAATGATAGCCTTTCAACATATTATATGTAAAGAGCCACAATTATAGACATTTGTAAAATACATAAGAAGTGATCAGAAGCTAATTTTCTTACAATATATATTATATATATATATATATATATATTATATATAAAAGATATATATATATATGTATATATATATATATATATATATATATATATATATAGATATATATATATATATATCACACATTTGTTGTAGGCAATCGCCTATGTGCTTCTGCTTTCTTTACTTCGTCATAGTTCTAGATAAGTATATAGATTCGTGGTGTGTTGTCCATTTATTGCTGCGGTCCGTTTCGCCCTATCTCGGGGTTTCTCAAGCAAAATTTAATATATATATATATAGATATCCTCTGCTCTATTTATACTGGCAGGGTTGGATTAAGGGGTTTGCTATATCTTTCATTTACAATGTTTCGTTTATAAATAATAGTGGAGTGGTTCGCTATTTACATATTTATAGTATATGTTATTTTATGTTAAGACCATGTTACTGTGTTAGTTCTACATTCTACTTCTGCATCTTATTTCTCTAATAAATTATTGATTTCTTCCTGCGTGGTGTTCTGGCATGGCTCCATTCGGCATTGTTGACCTTGACCTTGGATTCCTCTTCTCGTTTGTGTGGACGGTAACGAACGATCAACTTCGTTTTGTTTATTTAAACTTGGTTTACTTGTAGCTTTAAAACTGCTTCTGTTATTGTTATGCCCGATGTGAATTGCATGTTTACCATGTCTTGTAATGACGGTTTCTTGTTGTGTTTGTCTGTGAAGTGTTGAAAGATCGCACCTGTGTTTCTGAGGGCAAATAATCTTCGTCTGAGAGCTGTAGATGTTCTCCCAATGTAGTTTTTTTTTTTTCTGGAAGTACTGTGTTCTGCCTCAGGGTAAGTGAAGTCATAAGCTACATTAGTGATCATCTCCTTAGGTGTGGATGTGCATGTGCTATTTCTCATTACAAGTGATGCAAGCAGTTTTGGTTTGCAATACACCCATATGTTTATGTTGGTGTAGGGGGATCGTGACTTGGCGTTCTTTTTAATGATCTTCTTAATGACGCTGCTGTTGTTGTTATATTTGTTGTTAAAGTTAGTTTGGTAGTATATTGTTATCTGTTGTTCTGTCTTTTCATTGCGTTGGTCTGTGTTGTTGTCTTGCTTGTAGTATCTGTTGTCTTCAAATCAGTTGTTTGTGGGTAACTGTTGTATTCTGCAATGGGTGAAGGCTCGCCGTGCATAAGAGCAGATTACCGATCGTTTCTAGGCCTCAGGAGAGTCACCTCTCCCGTTCAGGCAGCGTCCGATATTAGTAGACTTGGTGTATACATGTGTGTTATATTTGTTTGTTTCGTTGTTTATCAGTATATCTAAAATTATAAGTTTTGGGTGTATGCTGTGTTCTGTGGTAAAGTTTTGTACAGATTTTTCTGTGACGATGTCTTTCAAAGTCTGAATGACTTGTCTGTTGTTTGTTGCAATGAAAATATCATCGATGTATCTGACATATATTTGTGGTATCCCTTGATTATTGAAAACAGTGTTCTCCAAACTACCCATGTACGTGTTAGCCATAAGAGTGGCCATGGGGGAGCCCATGGCTACACCATCAATTCGCCGGTATAATTCTCCATTGAGGGAAAGAGATATTGCTTCTTTTGTGCATACTTCAAGCATGCTTCTTATGGTCTTCTCCTAAATTTTTGGCGTGGTTAAGAATTATGTCAACTGTATATTAAACGTAGATATACAAGCAATATTTCCAAGTTTGTAACTAAAGAATGTTTAAACTACGTTTTTATTTTTATTTATATTGTTTTTGTAGCAAAATGTTATCTAAGTTTACATTTATATTTTTGTATTAAGAGAATTATACAAATAATGTAAATTATTGAAATGTAATTGTATTTTTATAATAAAAGGAAAAAAATACATACACAGATACCCTGAATGTCAAACTGAACTCACTCCCAAACGGGTGCACTGTCAACGAAAAAACTATTAACAACCTCTGTTTCGACAACGTTATTGTTCTTATTTCCCCATCAGTGAAAGGTCTCCAGCGTCTCATTGACACTTACCGCCAATTTGCGGTGGAATTTGATATCCTATATAACGAAACCAAGACCCAGTGCACGTCATTGCTCCCGAGATCGCTTAAGCATATTGCAGAACCACAAATTTTCCCCGGAAATCATCGGCTGGAATTCGTGCACGAATTTCCGTATTTGGGTCACATTATCACGGACGACCTAAAAGATACGACAGACATTGAACAGAGGCGTCATAAACTATGTGCACCTGGCAACATGATTGCAAGGAGGTTTGCCTTCTGTCACCGAGACATGAAACTACTGCTCTTCCGCTCGTATTGCTGCAGGATCTATGGGTGTTCCCTCTGGACGAACTATACCCGAGACACTATGAGACATATCTGCTGCGCACAATGACATTTTGAGACGCATCACAAACACTCCTCGCTACCACTCCGCCACGCAGATGTTCACAGAAAAGCGGCTGGACAAGTTAAAAATCATTGTATGGCGAACAATGTTCAGTCTGATCACCCGAGTATGGAATAG
Organism: Macrobrachium nipponense; assembly: GCF_015104395.2. NCBI lineage: Eukaryota > Metazoa > Arthropoda > Malacostraca > Decapoda > Palaemonidae > Macrobrachium > Macrobrachium nipponense. Next base: position 3,867,104 of record NC_061096.1, read on the forward strand.
CAGCAATTCGCTCATACAAAGCATCTTAAGGAGTGAGGCAAGAAGATATAAATTGTGGGAAAGATGGGAAAATGAGGCGTTTGTTCCTAAATGACTTAATCTTTGTCTTTGCAAAGTGCCATCTGCAGCATCTGTCATTATTATTATATTTCTGCATTTTTGCTATTACTGATATTTTACTTTTTTATTATTACTATGAATTTTATAAATTTAGAAATTTTCTACCTTCAGTTTTGGCATTTAGCCACCTAGACCTGAATACTGTAACCGCCTAAGGACTCTATAGTCGCAATTTAATTATATACAATCTGTTCACCAATTATTATTACTTTTAATGCTTTTTTAAAACTACTCTCAATATTATTACAATTATTACCATTATTACGATTACTATTTATTATTATTATTATTATTATTATTATTATTATTATTATTATTATTTAAATCCACAAGCAATATTGTGTACAAAAAGACACTGGTAACCTGTCCGATACAGGCCATGTATTGTGTTCAGAAAGATACTGATATCTGGAAAATAACTATTTTAATTCAATTTAGTTTTTTACTCATGTGTTATACACACACACACACACACACACACACACACGTGGCGGAGTGGTAGCGAGGAGCGTTTGTGAGGCGTCTCAAAATGTCATTGTGCACAACAGTGATACGTCTCATAGTGTCTCGGATATAGTTCGTGCAGAGGGAACACCCATAGATCCTGTAGCAATACGAGCGGAAGAGCAGTAGTTTCATATCTCGGTGACAGAAGGCAAACCTCCTTGCAATCATGTTGCCAGGTGCGCATAGTTTACAATGCACTGTGTGTTTATATGCGTGTGTGTGTGTGTGTGTGTGTGTGTAAAACATGCAATGTCGTTCTATTTTCTTACATTTAGTTTCGCCTTGCTTGATGCATTTTCTAGCCTGAAAAAGCTATTTAAAACAATAAATACTTGTATACATAATGGGAAAGGTATATACAAAATTTATTTCTCACCTTATTTATATCTAAAACAGAACCGAAAGCAAAAATGAACAAAAAGGGGGAAAGATAAGCAACAGCAAAGATCCAGAGAACACCTACCCACATTGGTAGCGTAGGCTAAAATAGCGTAAAGAATAACAACGACGAAAGGACGCAGGGTTAAAAAAAAAAATTTTTTTTAAATTAAGCAATAAACATCTGTGTTGACGATGATTGGTTGTTGCGTGTTGGAATGCACAATTTAATTATTGTGGATTCCAAAGTGGTTAGTTCCTCTTCACTTCGCACTTTTTCCACAATTTTGACGTCGTTGGCGTCTATATGTGTTTTACATATTTTAGCATGATTCCTTATGTTGGATTGATCAAGGCTCGATAGGTTCTGTAGCTAACCCCCTAATGAGAACAAATTCGAAGCTTTAGTAGCCTCCTGGTGCATCTGATATATGTGCCCAGACTACATCTGGGATAGGTATACTTGTAGATCACATTAGATGCAAACAGAGGACCGATTCTATCCTTAGAATGGAATGAGGATCCAATACTTCGTGGGTTCTTCCTCTATGAATACCCCCAACTACGGACTCGCTAAATTTTTTGTCCCGTTACTTGAACCACTGACAAATAACTCCTATTCACTAAGCAGGATTTGAATTTGGTCATGGCAAGCATCGATGTCAATCCCTGTTCTAAACGTTCCTGTGAGAGAGACTATTGATATTATCCTAAATAAATTATTTCCATTCGATGATTCCCTTTTTAATAATTTTAGTAAACCCTATTTTAAGCAACTTTTTGAGCTGGCCGTGCTGGACGCGACCTTTGTTTTTAATGGTACTCTTTACAGACAGGTGGAGGGGATAGCGATGGGTAGTCCCCTGTGCCCGACCTTCGCCAATATTTTTATGAACTCCCTGAGGGAGCAAATACTAGATAACTGCCCCCTTAGTTTTCACCCTTTATTCTATAAGCGCTACAGACGATACCTTTGTTCTAGTTAGATACGACTACCATGCTGATAATTTTTTAGATGATGTAAATTCCCAATACCCTAACATTAAATTCACTTTAGAAAGAGTCCCACAACTCTCTTGCTTTCCTGGACCTCCGAATTACAAGGGATGAGATAGGCTTCCATACTGGCATATTTAGGAAAAGCACTTTTACAGGTCTAAATACCAATTCTTATAGTTCTTGTTTCTACAATTTCGATATGAATTCTATATCCATTCTATTTCACAGGGCTTTTACGCTTACCTCTAGTTTATACGGTTCCCAAATTAATTCTATATGTAAAATTCCCCTTCCTGCATGATAATAGATTCAGGAGAAAATATATTAAAATCTTTACTAAGGAATTACCAGCGTTGATTCTGAAGCTGATCCCGAAGAACCCATGAACTATTGGATCCTTATTCCATTCTAAGGATAG
>NC_061096.1:3874525-3894525 GCF_015104395.2 Macrobrachium nipponense
AGTTAAAGTTATATATGTATATATATATATATATATATATATATATATATATATATATATATATATTATATATATAGATATATATATATATGTATGATATATATATATATATATATATATATATATATATATATATATATATATATATATATATATATATATATATATATATATATATATATATATATATATATATAATATATATATATATATATATATATATATAATTTTAACTTCAAAAAGATAATGTTTACTCTCAATTTTAAAAAAAGGCTAGATTTCAAATTTTATAAAATATCTTTCAGTTTAAAACAATTTTAAAAATGTAACATCATCCGAATACATAGTGAGACTTTTCGTAGCTTGTAGGATTTCTTCTCATCATATCCCCATTGACAACTCTCTCGCGCCCTCTCAGTAAACAAGCGAGCATTTTTTTTTTTTCTAATACAAGACTGGAAAAACATTTGATAATGCAGATTTCCAATACTGGTATGTTCTACGTTTATGGAATGAATAGATCTCTGAAAAACAGAAATAATATCATGTAAAAAGATAATGTTACTTTTTTTTCAAATTGGTATTATTATACATCTGTGTGAACTGCTTTTCATCATGAATTGGTTATAATAATATAGTAAATAAGCTCGGCCAAAATAAACCGAAAATTTCACTTCATACTTATGTAAGGAGATTTTTTCTTCCCTTCACTAATATTATGTTGGCAATTAGCATTGCTTGTTTGTTTGTTTGACGATAAAGGTACGGCTAGATTAGAAGTACCAAAGGTTAACCGATTCTTGATTTTATAAGTGGTCAGATTTTTGAAGATAGATTTATTAGTTTTGGGGATGCGTCCCCTCTTGGGGGCGAGGGGGGCGGGGTGTGCGAGTTTATTACTCAACTTTCTTTTGAAAGTCCCAGAAATAAGAAATCGAACCCATTCGTATCATAGTCGTAGATTTTGGAGAGCTAATATAACAATTAATTCTCCTGTCAAAGTCTGAAGGAGGTTTGTGTTACCTTTCATCCATAAGATTTCGACTGGATCTAGACAAGTAATCATTCAAGTCTGAGTACCTAGTTTTCTGTTATTGTAAGTACACCTCATATATTTGTTGTATATCTTTTATTGTTTTATGTTAGTTATATTTCAGTTCTGACATTTTGTTTTCTTTGTTTTATAATTACGGTGATGCTTAATTTTCATGAGGTATAATAACTAACTTATTTGCTCGGTTAACTCTTCTTCATGCAAATGTGACCACACTCCAGAGCTCTTTCGGAGCTCTTGTGATTAATTCGAAGAACCATCATCTTTAATTGTAATAATGAAAATATTAATTGGAAAGCATTGCTGTTTTTCAACTATAATTTCTTCCCCACTTATATATACAGATATATGATTAGTGTTGTTATTATTAATACATATATTCTGATATCAAGGCAATAGACCTCTTAATGTACTACTGATTCCCTCATTTCTTTTCAGGAGGAACTTACCTCCAGAAGCACCGAATACGATATTCCAGGACTGGCAGTGAGGTGGGAGGCGGCATATACTTATATCTCTTGCGGTGGCGGGGTAGTATGGGGCTTCACTGCCAGTCCTGGAATTGAGAGGTCGATGGTTCGCGTCTGTCGATCGCCAATTCTATTATCGCTTAATAAATTCACCCTCGGTTAAACATATATGAAATTATATTAATTCCGAGGTAGAGCGAATTAGATATTAAAGGACATTTGTAGTTCGATATATGTATATGAATCACGGTAATGTGATGGACTTATATAATGACTACGTGCGGGCAAAAGCACTACCACGCAACCGAGAACGAAATGGGCTGTATGCAGTCTCCAAAACAAAAAATACCTACGCGTGGCAGGTATTTGAGGTGGGAGGCGGCATATACTTATATCTCTTGCGGTGGCGGGGTGGTCTGGGGCTTCACTGCCAGCCCTGGAATTGAGAGGTCGATAGTTCGCGTCTGTCGATCGCCAATTCTATTATCACTTAATAAATTCCCCCTCGGTTAAACATATATGAAAATATATTAATTCCGAGGTAGAGTGAATTAGATATTAAGGACAATTGTAGTTCGATATATGTATATGAATCACGGTAATGTGATATAATTATATAATGACTATGTGCGGGCAAAAGCACTACCACGCAACCGAGAACGAGATGGGCTGTTTGCAGTCTCCAAAACGAAAAATACCTACTCGCAGCAGGTATTTGAGGTGGGAGGCGGCATATACTTATATCTCTTGCGGTGGCGGGGTGGTCTGGGGCTTCACTGCCAGTCCTGGAGTTGAGAGGTCGATGGTTCGCGTCTGTCGATCGCCAATTCTATTATCGCTTAATAAATTCCCCCTCGGTTAAACATATATGAAAGAAAATATATTAATTCCGAGGTAGAGCGAATTAGATATTAAAGGACATTTGTAGTTCGATATATGTATATGAATCACTGTAATATGATAGACTTATATATATATATATATATATATATATATATATATATATATATATATATATATATATATATATATATATATACATATATATATATATTATATATATATATATATAGATAGATATATATATATATATATATATATATATATATATATATATATATATATATATATATATATAGATATAGATAGATATACTATAATATATATATATATATAGATAATAAATATATATATATATATTCATATATATATATATTATATATAATTTATATATACGATAAGAATATATAATATAATATTAGAAATAATATATATAATACAATATATATATATTACTATAATTATATAATAGTATATATATATATATAAAATAATATATTATATAGATATACACATAAGATATTAACATATATTTATAATATATATATATCATATATTATATAATATATTAATATATTATATAGTATATAATATTACTAATATAATAATCATATTGATATATATTATTATCTATATATATGTATATAGTATATATATCTATATATATATATATTATTATAATGTATAGATTATTATATATCTATATATATATATATAAATATAATATCTAGTATATATATATATATATATATATTATATATCTATAGATAGATATATATATATGAGATCATATATATAATATATATATAGATATATATATATATTATATATATATAGATATATAGTATATCTATCTATATATACTAGCTATATATATACTTATATCTATCTATAATATAATATCATAATATATATTATATCTCTATTATCTCTATATCTATTTATAGATATCATATATATTATATCTATCTATTATAGTATCTTCTATATAGACTATATATATATTATATATATATCTATATATATATCCTATACTATATATATAGATAGATAGCTATAATATATAATATATCTATCCTATCTCTATCAGCTATCTCTACTATATATATCACATTTATACTATATCTATCTATAATCTCTATACATATATATTATGATATTATATATAATATAGAATATTATATATATATAGTATAATATATATATAGAAATATATATATATTATATATATATATATATATATTATTTTTATATACTATTTAATATCTATATATATAATATAAGATATATATTATTTATATATATATATATTACTATATATTATATATATAGATAGATAGATAGATATATATATATATATAAATATATATAATATATTATATATAATATTATATATATATATTTACTAATCTATCTATATATATATATATATATATATTATATATACGTATATATATATATAATTATTATATATCTAATTATATATATATAATATATATATATTATATATACTAATATAATTATATAATAGTATATCTATATATTATATCTAATATATATATGTATATATAAGATATAGTATATATATATATATATATATATATAATTAATTATAATATATATAGATATATCTTATATATAATATAATAATATATATAGATTATATCTAATATATATATATATAATATAGATATTATAATATATATATATATTATAATTATATATATAATATATGTGTATTATTATATAATATATTATATATACTACTATATATATATATAATATAATCTTTATATATATAGACCATTTAATTACATTTTATTTTATAATATATATGATATATACATATATTCATATTATATAATATATTATATAATATATATATAGTTAATGTATAATATTATTATAGTATAAATTATTTTCAATACCATTATTTATATAAAATATATTAATTTATATATATATATTAGTTTTTTATTTTTTTTATTATTTTTATTTAGCATTAAAGACTACTTGTGGACTAAAGAGCTTTCGGTTACGGTATGTACGTGCTTAAAAATCCAGAATTCTACAATATATGGTGAAGTATATAAAAACAAATTTAATAAAAGTTATGTTACATCCTATTTTTTGTCTTTTATGGATAACTTCAAATCTTAAAGGAGAAAAAGTTAACAATTGCACTAAACTCAACGTCCACTGTAAGTTTGTAGCTATTGTTATTTAAGAGTGATAGATTTATTGCCATGGCCCAAGCTTTTAGGATGGTTACTTGAAATGCTAGCTCCCATTGGAGTACTGGCTATTTCCAGTGCTGAGTAATCTCATGATCGAGCAACAATATGTATAAAAAAACACATATCGATGCACGGCTTTCATTGGCGGTTCCTCTTTCCAACACATAACATCTAAACTTTAGTGATTAGAAATCCAGCGGTTCAGCAAACGACTAGATAAAACGAAATTGTCTTCGCCTGCCAACCTATTATCCTGCTCCGTCCATCATAAAGAAGTTCATAGGCTAATATGATCTATACCTATAACGAAGTGCTTAGCCGACAGTATCCAATTGAACCAATGACCAAAAACACAGACACCGAGACCCACCAAATCCAGAGAATTACTTAGTGGGCATCTGTCTTCTTCAATACTTATAATTTGGAAAAAATACCGAAGCCTACTTTCGATATAATTCTCTTTCATGCGTTACATTTATTTAAGAACCCGTTATGCCATTTTGTTTAACTGTCTTATTCTTTCGATGTGTCTTTGTCGCGACCCACCTCTTAGAAGCTTTCATGTAAATAAATCACGCTGAAAAACTGCGAGTTCTCTTGTTACGGAAAATGGATCGTCCTATTCAGGTTGAGCAGATCATCCATCATAGTTTAGCAAAGAGATATACGGACGCCCACAAACAATCATACACACATGCACCTACGTGAGTTTGAAGCTATTTGCTTGTCGCTGCAAATAGATCTTGCTATTGCAGTTACACACACACAAAAACAACACACCACACAACATAACCACACACAACACACACACACACATATATAATATATATATATAATATATATATTATATTATATAGTTATATATATATATATTATAATATGTGTGTGTGTGTGTGTGTGTATGTATGTATGTTTGTGTAGTGTTTCTATATAATATATATTATATATATATTATATAATATAATAATATTATTATATAATATAATATTATTATATTTATAATACACAAACACCCACACATATATATATATATTATATTATAATTATATATATTATATATAATGTATAATTTATAATATATATTAATTATAATGTGTGTGTGTGTGTGTAATGTATGTATGTTTGTTGTAGTGGTTTTATATATATATTATATATATATATAATATATATATAATAATATATATAATAGTATAATATATATATAGTATATATTACTATACACACACACACACACACCATATATATATTATATATATACATATTATATATATATATGTTATATTATATATATATTATATGTGGTGTGTGTTGTGTGTGTGTGTTTTGGTGTGTTGTGTGTGTGTTAATCAAATTCTTCTGTTAAAAACAAGGATATGTCAAACAAGCAATTAAAAGGGCCCCATTAAGAAACTGTAGAGAGCAAATTCTCAGGACTCAAAAAAATAAGCAACTTATATCTTAGAGCTCTGAGAATATTCTCCCATCGTGAGTCTAAAAAATGGGGTATCAAGCCATTTCGTATTATCAGCAAGCCCAAAACAATCAATGCGGCAACGGAGGAGAAGAATCCGTGCCATGGTTTTGGGTTGGTTTCATTTCTCAAAGATTTTGGATAAAAGCTGACCTTTCTCCATGTCGCCCGCATCAAAATGAATTTCTTTCATTTGTTACAACAGTCAGGAAGCCAAAAATCATAAAAAACAATGACAATCATTTTGGGCCTGCAAAGTTGGATGATTATCAGCGATGACGTGGCTCTATCACCAAGTTTGTTGGAAATTTCCTGATTGTTTTGAGAATTTGTAATTCTGTTTCACACCCAAACTGCTTAAGTGTGGATCAATCAAAGAATTTCTTCAAATAACGAACATAAACGTTTCATATACCCGACTGCCACCAAATAACTGTTACCAAGGTTCCAACCTCGGTACAGTTTTAAAAGGGAAAAAGATATATGTTTGGTAGGCAAAATGACCTCATAGCAGCAAGGCAACTGAGGGTTGACATTCCTAACTCTCTCTCTCTCTCCTCTCTCTCTCTTCTCAGACCTCGTTGAACTGCAAAAATATATTTATTTAAGAACAAAAGGATTAACTGGTTCTTAACAAATTCTTTAACTGAATAAGTCAAATTCACAATCCAAATAACTCAAATAACCCTGGGGATCAAACTAATCGCATCCACCCTTTCTCTACAAATAACTAACATTAGTTTAGTCCACAAATCATTAAGCAACCCTAAAACAAATGTCAATAGCGCAGTCCTTTTATAAGTAACACCATAACCTCGGAAATATCAGTTTTTAAGTTCCCAATTTACAAATAGTTCCCGCCAGATCCATAAACCATTAAACGTCTTGGAAACAGAAGGATTCCACATAAAAAATTACAATTGGAAAATTAAATTAAAATGAGTTTTAAATCAAAAAGTCATATGGAAAAACGGAAACATCTTTAAAAATGAAATGATTTACAAAAATACAATAAGACAAGCCCACACTTGGGCTTTAAAAAAGTAATTCCTTAACCATTCTAAAGCTGTAAACACCAAATCACTAACGCACAATCAAGAACATACAGTAAGGTGCTAGCTTCTAAGAGCCCAGTTATCTTAACTCTCCCGCATTATGTAGGGGAAACAGCTCGCACGTACGCAAAGTTCACGAATTCACTTAACAAAGACACTCGCCACACTATGGCGTAACTAATTCGGTTCAACAAGTTCATGCTGTCATATACAGATCATAGTCACACTCCATAAAATCTAACTTCAAAAGAAGAAATTCTTGCTTCCACCTTTGTTACACGGGCATAGGAACCTGGTCTGGTTCTGCTTAGGCAGGCGAACTTCAAACATCGTGCACCAAAGGACGTTGCGTCAACATTTTTCGTAAGTTAATGCTGAATCTTGTCCTTTTAAGACCAAACTGTTTCCATCGGAGAGGTCAAAATGATTGAACAACTATGCATTTTCAAAGAAATGTTATTGCTGCACCTCCCATCCGCTTAATTCAACCATCCAAGTTAAAAAAAAGAACAATTCAAAGATAACGAATCATAATTCAATAATGGTGTTTTTAAATTTTTATTTATTCTCTTATACTCCATTTCATAATTTGGTAGTTTTTTTGAAAATAAATGTAGCAAAAGAGACATAAAGATAACTCTTTTGGAAGATGCGGATTTAATGACGAATAACAAATTAAAGATTCGGAATTTTTCCTTAGAAGCAAAAATGATAAGTAAGCATTATGTTTTTGTACCCGAGTCCCATATGAAGGATTAACAATCAATGCCTCATCGAGGGAGACCTTACCAAAAATGAACTTCAAAATCAACAAGTTGCTGAACTGGTTTTGGAGGACAATTACGTGGGGGAAGCCAATGGAAGACGAAGGAAATGGGTGACAAACTCCAATTTTTTCCCACTAGAAAAATCGTGGAATCAAATACAAGCTAATCAATAAGGTGGTGAGGATAGAAACCAACAATCATGCTGAGTGGCAGCAATCATCAAAAATAAAAATAATTATGCCGAATTGGGAAATGAACCATCCAGTTTATTTGGAAGTTCATTGAATTGGTAATTAGGAAAATAAAAAAACAAAAAGGGGCGTGATAACATACTATGAAACAGTTTGGATTGGCTGGGGAAAAGCTCCGAATCAAAACAAACTCTTAAAATACATTAAGGTTGATGAGCGGTATTCATTGACATCGCAAAAACATTTGGGAGCTCACGGGCACCACTTGAACATTTAAAAGGGTCCGCCCAACAATTGTGGCGATATTCAATTGAAGTTTTATCTTAACAATTTTATTCTTTATTTTTTCTTGTAAGATCAATGTCATTTTTTGTTTTATCCATTTTAATTACAATGGTCCTGCCCTTACTATTTTTGCAATACTTTCTTAAAGTTTTATTATTAATTTTATTTATTCTAAATTTTTTGTTGTAATAAATGTCAATGGTTTTTAGCCATTCTATTTTTATTGACATGGGTTCTGTCCTCTAACAATTATTTAAACATTATTGTTTTTATATCTATGTAATTTGGTTTTTTTATTTGTGTTATTAATCGTTGGTCCTTCAAATTAGCGGCCAAAACGGGTTGGTGCCGAAACGGTTGGGGGCCAAAACAGTTCGGCACCAAACAGTCCGGCAACCAAACAGTCGGCGGTAAATAGTTCGTCGCCAAAAGGGCGGCGCCAAAAAGTCGCTTTTAAAATAGACCTCGGTTGTTCAACATTACACAAAAATAAGTTGGGAAACTTTATAAAATAAATAATTTTAAGTGTAAAATTAAAATAAATGTTAGGGGAAAACATTATTTCATTTGTCACTCACAAATTTAACTCAGGTGTTAATTAAAGATAGCTGAACATTTAAAACGGATAAACTGATGACAAACGACGACTGTTCCCTGAGAAGTGAAGGCCGAATGCTACCGCAAACGAAAGTTTTAGGAAGAAATTTCCTTCCCTTCCAAAAAAAGATTTTTGGCGGGCATAGCTAATCGGGATTTCGAATTCCACCAAACGATAAGTCATTGCTTCTTTAAGTCTGCAGTTTTAATTGGTTATCTTCAAAGAATTCAAGCGAAGAATAATTTTCTTCAAGCTGTTTTGCCCACTGCAAAGTATCCCTCCCCCTCGGTCCCCAGTGAAGATTTGTGATAAGAACAAATATCAAGAGTTAAGTGAGTTGTTTTCCCTATGAAGGATCAGTTACACCAATAGTTACGAATTTAGTGTTAAACCGCGAAGATAGAATTCAGTCCAACCCCAAACGCAAAAAATCCCCCCCCCCTTTCCCACCTTCCGAAAAAAAAATTAATGGACAGTTAAATAAAGCATTTAAAAAATATTTTAGCCCATTTAGAAGCCCATATATATATATATATTATATATATAATAATATTATATATATTATTATTATTATATATATATATATATATTTATATAGTATTGGTGTGTGTGTGGTGTGGTGTGTGTGGTGTGGGTTTGTTGTGTGTGTGTGTGTTAATAAATTCTTCCTGTTAAAACAGGATTATGTCAACAATTTAGCCATAAAAGGCCCATTTAAAGAAACTGTAAGAGAGGCAAATTCCTCAGGACTCAAAAAATAATGCCAACTTAATTATCTTAGAAGCTTCTGAAGAAATATTCCTCCCAAAATCGTGACGTCCCCTAAAAAATGGGGTAATCCAAGCCATTTCCGTAATTATCAGCAAGCCCAACATCAATGCGGCAACGGAGAGAAGACCGTGCAATGGGTTTTGTGGGTTCATTTCTCAAAGAATTTGGATTAAAGCTGAACTTTTCTCCATGTCGCCGCAATCAAATGAATTCTTCATTTTACACAGTCCCAGGAAGCCAAATCAGTAAAAATGACATCGATTTTGGGCTGCAAAGTTTGGATGATATCAGCGATGACGTGCTCTATCACCAAGTTGTGAAATTTCCTGATTGTTTGAGAATTTGTATCTGTTTCACACCCAAATGCTTAATGTGGATCATCAAAGAATTTCTCAATAGACATAAACGTTTTCATAATACCCGAAGCTGCCCCAAACCGAAATAAACTGTTACCTAAGGTTCCCAACCTCCGGTACAGTTTTTAAAAGGGAAAAAAAGATATATGTTGGTCCAAGCAAATGACCACCTCATAAGCAGCAAGGCAAACTGGTGGGACATTCTAACACTCTCTCTCTCTCTCTCTCTCTCATCTCTCTCTCTCTCTCTTCTCAGACTTCGTGAACTGCAAAAATATATTTATTTAAGAACAAAAGGATTAACTGGTTCTTAACAAATTCTTTAACTGAATAAGTCAAATTCACAATCCAAATAACTCAAATAACCCTGGGGATCAAACTAATCGCATCCACCCTTTCTCTACAATAACTAACATTAGTTTAGTCACATCATAAGCAACTACAAATGTCATAGCGCAGTCTTATAAGTAACACCATAACCTCGGAAATATCAGTTAAGTTCCCATTTACAAATAGTTCCCGCCAGATCCATAAACCATAAACGTCTGGAAACAGAAGGATTGCACATAAATAAATTGAAAATAAATTAAAATGAGTTAAATCAAAAAGTCATATGGAAAAAGGACATCTTTAAAATGAATGATTACAAAAATACAAAAAGACAAGCCACACTTGGGCTTAAAAGTATTCTTACCCATTCTAGCTGTAAACACAAATCACTAAGCACAATCAAGACATACGTAGGTGCTGCTTCTAAGAGCCCAGTTATCTTACTCTCCCATTATGTAGGGGAACAGCTCGCACGTACGCAAGCATGAATTCACTCACAAGACACTCCCACATATGGCGTAACTAATTCGTCACAAGTTCATGATGTCATATACAGATCATAGTCACACTCATAAAATCTACTCAAAACCAGATTCTTGCTTCCACCTTTACACGGGCATAGGACCTGGTCTGTTCTGCTTAGGCAGCGACTTCAACATCGTGCCACCAAAGGACGTTGCGTCAACATTTTCGTAGTTAATGCTGAATCTTGTCCTTTTAAGACCACTGTTTCCATGGAGAGTCAAAATGATGACAACTATCATTTTAAAGAATGTTATTGCTCACCACATCCGCTTATCAACCATCAGTTAAAAAAAAGACAATTCAAAGATAACGAATCATATTCATAATGGTGTTTTAAATATATTCTCTATACTCATTTCATATTTGTAGTTTTTTGATAAATGTAGCAAAAGAGACATAAAGATACTCTTTTGGAGATGCGGATTAAAAGACGAATACAATAAAGATTCGGAATTTTCCTTAGAAGCAAAAATGATAGTAGCATTATGTTTTGTACCCGAGTCCCATATGAAGGATTACATCAATGCCTCATCGAGGGACTTACCAAATGAACTTCAACAGTTGCTGAACTGGTTTGGAGACAATTACGTGGGGAAGCCAATGAGACGAGGAAATGGGTGACAAACTCCAATTTTTCCACTAGAAATGTGGAATCAATACAAGCTAATAATAGGTGGTGAGGATAGAACCAACAATCATGCTGAGGCAGCACACACAAAAATATATATGCCGAATTGGGAATGAACCATCCAGTTATTTGGAAGTTCATTGATGGTATTAGGAAAATATAAAAAGGGCGTGATACATACTATGAACAGTTGATTGCTGGGAAAGCTCCGAATCAAAAACTCTTAAAATACATTAAGGTTGATGAGCGTATTCTATACATCGCAAAACATTTGGACTCACGGGCACCACTTGAACATTTAAAAGGTCCGCCCAACAATTGTGATATTCATTGAAGTTTTATATTAATTTTATTCTTTATTTTTTCTTGTAGATCAATGTCATGTTTTTATCCATTTTAATTACATGGTCTGCCCTACTATTTTGCAATACTTTAAAGTTTTATATTAATTTTATTTATTATTTTTTGTTGTAATAAATGTCATGTTTTTAGCCATTCTATTTTATTTACATGGTCTGTCCTACAATATTTAAACATTATTGTTTTATATCTATGTAATTTGTTATTTTGTGTTATTATCGTTGGTCTTCAAATTAGCGCCAAAACGGTTGGTGCCGAAACGGTTGGGGCCAAAACAGTTCGGCACCAAATAGTCGGCACCAAACAGTCGGCGGTAAATAGTCGTCGCCAAAAGGGCGGCGCCAAAAAGTACGCTTTTAAAATAGACTCGGTTCAATTACACAAAAATAAGTTGGAACTTTATAAAATAATAATTTTAAGTGTAAAATAAATAAATGTTAGGGAAACATATTTCATTTGTCACTCACAATTAACTCAGGTGTTATTAAGATAGCTGACATTTAACGATAAATGATGACAAACACGACTGTTCCTGAGAAGTGAAGGCCGAATGCTACCCAACGAAAGTTTTAGGAAGAATTCTCCTTCCCAAAAAAAGATTTTTGGCGGCATAGCTAATGGGATTTCGAATTCCACAAACGATAAGTCATTGCTTCTTTAAGTCTGCAGTTTAATTGTTACTTCAAGATCAAGCGAAGAATAATTTCTTCAAGCTGTTTGCCTGCAAAGATCAACCCCTCTCGGTCCAGTGAAGTTTGTGATAAGACAATATCAAGAATTAAGTGAGTGTTTCCCTATGAAGACAGTTACACAATGTTACGAATTTAGTGTTACACCGAAGATAGAATTCAGTCAACCCAAACGCAAATCTCCACTCCGAAATTAATGACAGTATAAGCATTTAAAAAATATTTTAGCCATTTAGAAGCCCCACGATCGTAGATTTCGTGAAGAAGACAGTACGTCGGACATAGAAAAAAGAAGACGAATTAAAGCCGTTATCGAATCCAGAAGAGAGCGCATTCAACCCTGAGACGAGTAACGCACGAGAGAGAGAGAGAGAGAGAGAGAGAGAGAGTCCTGCACAGAGAGAAAAAGCATTCATCTCCCACGGAACGACGAGAGAGAGAGAGAGAGAGAGAGAGAGAGAGAGACTACGCGCCACTACGATTATGCGGTCCAGTAACCCAGTCAAGAAGATATAACATTTACACAGCCCAGACGAAAGAAATGACAAGTTAAGTAAAAGTCTAAAAATATCAATATACACACATGCATATAAGATATTATATTATTAAAGATAAAGCAACGTGAATAATCTTCTTTAATTATTTTGAAGACAAACCTCGTATTTGAAATTACATAAGTGCATGCATTTTATTTTAGCAACGATCTTTACGATTCTTTCCTTACTAATTGGTACTAATCGATTACTAAGATTTTCCAACAGTGTATGTACTAACCTGTATAGCATTTTGTTTTATTTCTATTTCTAATGCAATTAAAGGGTCGTTTCTATTTTTTTTTTATTTTGTGTGATTGATAATTTTACACTAATTAAGAAGTATTTATGATTTTATTTGTGATATACTTGTTATTTTGGGAGGTGGCGTGAATTTTTTTTTCTTTTTGCATGGTATTACTGTTGTAACTTTAGTCACAAATTAATTGTTTTATGATTGAGAAATCACTTACTGTAAATAAGCAAATGCCCAGAAAGAGATCGGCACAAAATAAGGAGGTGAAAACTGTTGATCATGCTAGCAGTCAAACAAAAAAAATTAACAATGGATACACCAAGTGCATCTGTATCTCCAACCACAGCAAACACTCCTTCCATGGATGATCAGAAGTCACATGTAAACGAGCACATTATAAAGTTTTGGGGAAGAAAATTAGAACATGATGCTTGCAATTTAGAAACATGGATCAGACAAATCAAAACCCATTTAAATAACAGAGCTGGAACAGACAGAGCAACTAAATGAAGCCAAGGCCTATTTAGACTTATCTTCAGGAAATGAGGGATGTTATGTTTACACTAGTGCCTATAGAAGACTTAAGATTTGGGAGGAATTACAGTAATACCTCAGGAAAATATACTCCACAGTAGGTAAAATAAGCCCTGTTGTCAGTCTTGCAAGGACATTCCAGGAATGGAGAGTAGATAAAAGAAATGACCTTAGAATGAATCCTCAGTTAGTTACACAATTCGAGAAATGGGGTAAATTAGTTGGAGACACACCCTGGACTACGAATATAGCAGGACGAGAGATGATGAAAATTTAAGATATGCAAACACTAGTCTAGTTAGCTTTGACATTGGAAGATCCACCCTCAAGGGCTCACGAAAAGATGAACCATACTGGGAACTTAGACGACAGAACTGGAGATGAAGTGAGGAAAACGTCGGATAGGAACACTGAAGGGAATGATGAATGGAACTTTAGTCGCTGTAGGACAAGAAAGAAGGGAAAATAGTCATCAAACTTCACAAAATCAGAAATACAGGATACCAGTTAGAATTCAGAATAGGAGCCCAAGGAACACATCTCAAGGTAGGTCTTCAACTGCCAAAAAAAAAAGAGTATTACGCAAGTGAATGCTATGGAGAAGCTTATTGTCCTTATCTTAAGAAAACAGGACATAGCGCCAGAGTTGTAAAAATAGACCTAGGCATAGATCATAGTTAGAAGGTAGAGGTAGAAATGGAAATCAATCTCTACAGGTTAGAAGGAACAGAAACCAGAATTATAATAGGGGTCAAACAGCAAGCCTAGCATACCGGTCAGAACAAGAATCGTCAGATGATTCAACAATAAGTTCTTGCTCAGCTGAAACCAGGAATACCCTACACTGTAAAATAAGGGACAAGGCTATAGTTTAGGATTGCCTGTCTCAAAGCGTCCGCAGGCAAAATATTGAAGAGAGAAGATATAGGAAACTGATCAGTTGCAGCAAGTTCCATTTCACTAGAATTAGATTTAGTTTAGATACAATGAAAAATAAAAACAGTAAGAGTCCATTATAGTACGAAGCCAGAGAATATAATGTCTGAAAGGGTATATCGAGCATACTTCTCTCATTTAAATTAGAACCCAGTAGTAGACTGTAAAATCACAGATGTTCAAGGAAACAGGACTGAATTAATAGGACAATTTGATTTTTCATCTAAGTTAGGAAGAGTCACACTTTAAGAAAAGATTCTAGTAGCAAAGGGAATATACTTTCCATTTTCACCCGTACTAATTGGTTATCCAATTATGGCTAAGCAAGGAATTACAATTGAAGCGGGTAGAGAACTCTTAGTGATCAGAAGAAGGCATAAGAAATATAAAATACCATTATGTAAAATGATTGCGAAAAACAGAACTCAGGAAAGGTCCTCACTGAGATATCCTAAGGAAGGATAAAGTGTAAGAATACCAAGTGTGTAACATGAATGCACAACAGATCAGTGATAACATAGAATCCAACCAGGATATTTTCTTTAAATTAGACAGAGAATCTTAAACCGAGAGAAAGTACATGGATACAATGCACAGTAAACCCATTATATGAAGGGAAAGAAATATTAACACTTACAGAAGAATCACAAATAAATTGAATATATTATACCTTCAGCTTAAATGATGTTAGACAAGGTAAAATAGCTTTACAAGTTGAAAATAATAGAGGAGGAAAGGTTAAGCTATCACAAGGCACTGAATTAGGTATAGCAGAAGTATATGATTACCCTATTCATGTGGTAGAAAGGGAAATAGTAGCATCCAGTAAAAAGCGGAATACAAACCCAACACATGAAACAAGTAAGAAAACCAAAGATAGAGTCTTATGAAGGATTTCCAGGAAGACCCATTGATTTATTAAGTGAATTTGGTGATGCAGTTGCCATAGAAGGAGACACCCTGGGAAATACCGAAGAAATAACCCATAGAATAGATATTCCACAGAACACCAGGCCAATTTACATACCTGCTTATAGAGTAGCACACTCCTAAAAGGAGATTATTGAAAGAGAAGTACAACAAATGAAAAAGCAAGGAATACTACAACCATCAAAATCTCCATGGTCTTTTCCGCTATTACTAGTTCCAAAGAAGGACAAAACTTATCGAGTTGTGGTCGATATTAGAAGGTTAAATAAAATAACCGAAAATGATCCATATCCAGTGCCGTCCATGAGAGACCTGATCAATACCATTGGATCCAAGAAGTATTTTTCCACAGTTGACTTGTTGCAAGGATTTTTACAGATTCCTTTAGATAAAGAGAGTAAGCCTTTAACAGCTTTTTCCACTAGTAAGAGTAGATATCAATACGTAAGAATGCCTTTTAGGCTTGAATCAAATCTAGTAACCTTTGTCAGGTTGATGGATAAAATTTTAGGTGACTTATTAGGCAAGGATGTGCATTGCTATATCGACGGTTTGGTAATGGCAACAGATACCTTTGAAGAACATATCAAATTAGTAAGAAAACTCCTAAGGAGACTGAGGAAGGCAAACCTCAAGCTGAAGTTAAAAAAGTGCAACTTCCTTAAAAGGAAAATAGACTATCTGGGACACATAAAGTGAAAAAGGTGTTGAAGTAAATGACTTAAAGGAGGGGTGTGCAACCTTTTTTCCAAAAGGGCCACTAGTCACGACTCTGTCGGTAGGGCCACATAACCTTACTATGTTATTTACTACGATCGAAGACATATTATGTGAGATTATACTAATAAAGGTAGATAATTAGTGTTACTGATTTTATTTAAATTTGGATCACAAAAATAAGAATTGTCTGAAACAAAAGTATTTTCCTTACTATAAATGAGCAAATGAAAGGCTACCGTACATTATTATTATAATGTACAAACATAAATAATTATTACTTATTATTGGTTAACTGGGATCATTAACATAAGAATTATCAAACACAAACATTTTCCTAACCATTAATGAGCAAATGAAATGCTACCCTAGTGAGATGGTTGATGTTGCATTTGGGACACCAACTCATCAATATCAGGCTGTATGGATGATGTGGCTACACGCAGGGTACATTCCAAATGTTCATCAGTAAGTACAGACCTATACTTTTTTTTAACCACAGACCTATACTTGTTTTTAGCCACAGATGCAAGTTGCACGGGTATGGCAGCATGTTTAATGCAGAAACATGACAACAAATATTATACTATAGCATACTACAGCAGAAAACTACAACCAACAGAAGTAAATTATTCAGTGACAGACCTGGAATCACTAGCCATAATAAATGCTTTATAAAGCATTTCAGGTACATAATATTTGGTTACAAAATAACTGTGTTCACTGATCATTCAGCCGCAGTAGAATTGTTAAAAAATTCGAACTTTTCCGGACGTAGAGCTCGTTGGTTTATGGCAGCCCAAGACTATGACATAGATGTAAAATATGTGCCATGGAAAAGCAACAAAGTAGCAGACGCATTATCAAAGTACATACCGCAAACTGAAGGTATAAATATGATTACCCAAGAAACAATGCCGGGTGAACTTATAAATAATGCACTTACCATGAATTATACAGAAGAACTGTCTGGGAAAAATTTCGAAAGGGAACGGAGAGAAGACGAAGATTTGAAAGAAAATCTTCCAATTTGTGGAAAACAAAAGAGAATTTAGTCCTCAGCAACAGTTGGATCTAAGCAATACACATTATACTGATCTGGATATATGAAGAATTTAATCCATTTGATACATTTTAAGGTGTAACTCATAAACAATAGTACCTAAGGGCCTAAGAAGTAAGGTCATTGAACTAATGTATGATGATGACATGAGAGCGCATCCAGGAAGAGACGATACAGTTAGATTAGTAAGATCCTTCCATTGGAAAGGTATTTATATGGATGTTAGTAATTATATAAAATTTTGCAATACTTGTAATAACTACAAGAACCGACAAGGCAGTACCTATAAGGAAGTATCCAATACCACAAACTCCGTGTGAAAGAGTAGGAATAGACCTTATCACTAACTTACAAACCACAGTTAAAAGAAATAAGAATATACTAGTATGTATAGATGCACTTACTAGATATACAGAGCTAATACCAATAACTGGCAAAGGAGCTAAGGAATGTGTGGTAGCCCTCTATGACTATATCTTTTGTAGATACTGTGCTCCACAGCTTATCATCTCCGACAATGCTGCAGAATTTAACAATTCGCTAGTACAAGAAATCTGTAATGCTTTCAAGGTAGAGAAGGTAACTATGCAACCCTATCACCCTGCAAGTAATGGTCTAGTAGAAAGGAATAACAGAAAAGTTCTTGATGCATTAAGGCATACCATAGGACAAGATCCTGAATGGGATATCAACTTACCCTTAGAACAGTTGTCATGAAATGCTAGGAATCATTCCAGTACGCAAGCTACACCCATAAAATCTTTGATGGGATATGAATCAAGATTACCATATACACGGCTAAATCAGCCAATACAGCCTAATTACTCTGAAGATATGAAGATAAGAATTAGAAAATTTCAAGGGGATTCATAAACAATTACACAAGAACCTAGGAGAAGCCCAGAAGATCATGATAGACAAACATCCAAAAGGTCTAAAAACAGTAGATTACAAGATAGGAGATGAAGTCTACATCAAGAAGGAAATCAGAAGTGGAATTAAACATAAGTTAGCTACTAAATTCACAGTACCATTCAAAGTCATAGACAGACAAGAAACCAAGGTGAAGGTGAATAAAATGAATAACCAAATACTTTCCACATACGCTGCATCATTAAGAGAAGAGGGATTTTGGGTAAATAAAGACTAAGTCAAGAGAACTAAGGAAGTTAACGAACCAGAAATGGCTGAAGAGTCAGAAGAAGAATTTTCATTGAAGAGTCAGAAGAAGAATTTTCATAAGAAGGAACCAGATATAATGTAAGAAACAGGAAAGTCACATTTCAGTAATTCTGATAAGAAACAAACCCATTAATCATCCTATTATTTCCTATAATTGATTTTTTATCGCTAAGTTTACCTGCATCAGTAGACTTAGGACTAACTTTTGTATTGTTGCAATTCTTACTTTGATTAGCTGGTTTTGTAGCAAAACTTTGGAGTTAAGAGCTCTTCGAATTTATTTTCTTAGAATAGAAGGGAATTAATTAGGAGTGAGAGAATTTAAGTAAAACTAATGTGATTATTTCACAAAGTTTACCAGTTTTAATCTGCTAACTAAGCATGGCTAGTGTTGATTAAAAGAAAATTTCTAAATGAAATGGATAGGATAAATATCAAGTTTGTTTGAGTGATCAGTGATTGACAATAACCCAAGCTTTGTTGAGGTAAATAACAATCATGTTCGTTTGAGTATTTAGTTAATAAGAACTAACCAACTGACGTTACAGTAAATGTAGTATGATTAACCAAGATTGATGATAAACACCTTAAATGCTTTCCAAAGAAGAGTTAGGGAACACATAACACATTGTTAACATATACAATTACATAAGAATATTCAGGACATCTCCAGAAGTACAAGATTTAGAAGGCCTCCACCAAGCCCATATCCCACTTCGCAGCATACCCAAGGGAACATGATTTTCGTCTGCGCTAGAAGAACAATGAAGAATATAATGAAACATATTTCCATTTACCACAAATAGTAAATCATGCTCTACTAAGTAAACCTTATGTAAACCAGGATAGCAAATTTCTTATGATTTTGCTAGTACATTTACATACTTGACTCAACTTGTTTAAAGAATCATTTGTATTTGTGTTCAAACTAACATTTTAAAGTTGTCTTGTAATATTATATAATCCTCACATAACTATGTCTAAGGAGTCCTCGTAGATATAATATCTTGCCTTAGTTTAGCTACGAGCTGTCAGGAGTCAGCTAAGGTAGTTGGCCGAGACTATGATAGAAGCGATCGATAATAGAATAAGACTAAATATCCTGATATACGAATAAGGGCATACAGAAGAATAAGTGGTAACGAAAGGAAGAAGAGAAAAACGCTGGCCAAGTCAACAACATGTGAGATCAATTACCGTATTGTGTGTAGGGTATTGAACC
>NC_061096.1:3902025-3904525 GCF_015104395.2 Macrobrachium nipponense
TATCTGAATCACGAACGTGATGAATATACAAATAACGATAGAAGCCACGAAGCAAACTGAAACAATGGAGTGCTGTGAGATCTTTCGACTCAGGGTCCTTTACGTAGCAGACTGAAAAGTAAAGGACCCTGATTTTAAAGATCTTGCAGTACTCCATTTTCTTACTTTACTATGTTTCTACCTTTATATATATATAATATATATATAAGTATATACATATGTGTATAATATATATATATATATATATATATATATATATATATATATATATATATATATAAGGTCTTATGAATATAATATGGACACCATTGTGAATGAATTTAATAACTTGCAAGTTCATAATTTGGTTTTGCTGCACTGTGGAGAGTATGACAGAAAGTCAGTTCAGGAGATCGAAAATGCGAGTGTCGGAACATTTTTTGTAGTTGCCATCATTGGCTGTCACATATGGGACTCATCACTTTTTTGGAGATGGAGCGACACTAAAGACTGCTAGCTCAGCTCTTGCATCAGCAACTAAGGGCAAAGAGGTCGCTTATGTTTGTACATGGGTGGAAGTAGTTACACTTCCGATCTGGTTTTAGTCAACCTCATGCGTGGAGTCTGTTCCACTATATGATATGGGGGATGAGGGATAACTGGGCATTACTAAGAAATCCATTGGCATGGATTTGTCTTATTTCTTTGGTGTTTATGTTTACTGCGGAAATGGGTAAACATACTCACATTCGTGCCAGAGTATATTTTAAACATTTGTTTCAGAGATGTTAACTTTCATAATTTATTCCAGGAAAATTGATTATCAAGTTTTTTATTTTATTTGAAATTTATTCATGTGGGATTCTTTTTTTTTCTCTCTTTCTCTCAGATGGATCTGGCAAACCACATAATAGAGTGGTGTTAATTGTAGGGGAGATACTAATGATTTATTTGTCTATCTTTATTATGACTTCTTCTTTCCCACCGTTATCTCTACATAACAAGGTTGGTCGCATGATGTGCCTTCTCCACTGCCTTCTGTCAAAGGCATCATCTGACTTGGTTTATTGTTTGGCGAGGGGGGTTTTTACGACCGCATGCCCTTGCTGTCATCAACCACAGTTATTGGCAGTGGGCCTAGCCTTTTACTAAAAAGTAGGACTGCAAGGCAGCAGCTGTCCTTTTAGTCGCCCTTTACGACACGCGGGACTTATGGTGGTAGTATTCTTACACCCCTACCACAGGATCATCTGTCTTTATTATGATTGATGTTGAGTTATTGGAGAGAAAGGGGTGGACGGGTTTTATCGAATCCCCAGTTTTATTTTGGTTTCCTTCTTTGAGTTGTACAATTTTATATTGGTGCATTATGGGAGTTTTTATCGTGTTGTATTTAGTAGCTAAAGTTTCAGAATTTGACTTATTCAGTTAATCATTTGTTCTTTATAAATAAAGTCTATTTTTTGGTAATTATGGATCTGATTTAACGACCATAGGCAATTGTGGTTTGAGAGTTACAATGAGGTTGAGAGAGAGAGAGAGAGGTGGGGGGTCGGCTGAGAGAGAGAGACAGACAGAGACAGAGAGAGGAGGGGGGGATGGGGGTCGGTTGAGAGAGAGAGAGTGAGAGGGGATACTTCGAACGTAATGCCCCGTTCGAGTCAACGTTACCAAGGTACCTCAAAGAGTAAGTTTTACATGTCGCGACCTCCCGGGGGGCGCAACAGATTTGATGACAGCGGTAAAAAGAGGTAGTGCTCTGCCTTAGATTAAGTTTCTGGATAGACTGGTTGTGTAAATGAATAAGTAATTCACATAGGTGTTAGGAGATAGGATTTTAGTTAGAAGTTGTTGGGTGTTTCTCTGTTGCTGGGAAGAATTTCTTTTGACTAGGGTCAGCAGATTTGTCCAATGAGAGGCCTTCGGAGGTCTGCTAAGTCTGTCGGGGCTTTATGAGTGTGTTGGTACGTCGTGTTAGGTGTCTGTGGTAATAGATTGCTTGTGATTGCATGCACGAGTATCGTCAAGTGTTTATAGATTCAGCGGTAGCGTGTGTTTAGTTGTATATGCTAATGAAGCGGTGGGGCAGTGTCAGCATACTTAGAAGTGATGTTATTTCAATGAAGGCGCAAGTGTTTAGTAAAATTTTTATTTATTATAATGCTTTTCCCAAGCATAGTTTCTTTTTTTTTTTTTTAGGTGAGCAGAATGTAATAAGTTCTTTTATGATATGATGATTTAGCATGCATTTAGTGTATGTTGACGATGTATTTTATTTTGGGGTGTATGCTTGCGCATGTCGAGGAGGTCTCGTAACTGGGGCTTAGTTCTCGGGGGATTAGGTTGCATTTTTGGGACGTGGAGAAACACCTCACTTTTGTGCTTTCACACACTCAGCAGTTTTCGTTGAGCAACCAGTTAAGGGAGGCTATCCTTGGTTTTTCTTTCTCTCTTCTTCTGCCGTTTGTGTTTCAGGGGGTAGTGCCAAGGGAGGGTGAGTTTTTTTTTTTTTTTACGGGGT
>NC_061096.1:3909525-3914525 GCF_015104395.2 Macrobrachium nipponense
GGTC
This sequence comes from Macrobrachium nipponense, assembly GCF_015104395.2. Lineage (NCBI taxonomy): Eukaryota > Metazoa > Arthropoda > Malacostraca > Decapoda > Palaemonidae > Macrobrachium > Macrobrachium nipponense. The sequence goes on from NC_061096.1 coordinate 3,909,530, forward strand.
GAAAATTACGTTTATTTTATGAATAGCTTTCTCAGTTATATGGTCAGGATATATTAAAGACGAAAGCTGCATACGAATTAGTTCAAATTCTTTTACCAGGAAATCTGGGGAACAAAGAATTGGTTGTTGGCTATGCCTATCTTGATAGAAATGTCATGATAACTAAAGTAGTGAATTTATGAAAGTGGGAATGTTTTTCTGTATATGGAAAATTTGTATTTTGTCGTGTCTCTATTTATTGAAACATCAAGAAAAGTAATTTTGTTGTCTGTTTTTCATTTAACTTTAAATTTGAATGGTATTCGTCGAAATTACCCCACCTATTATCCCAAAATGTTAGAATATCATCTATATATCTCATCTATAGCATGTATTTGGGTTTTATCACATTTATTGGTTTTCCATGTAAAGATTGGCTAAAACAGGACTTGAAGGGCTACCCACGCTACATCCGAATTTTTGTTTGTACAATGACTCCCTGAATGAAAAAACGTTTTTAGATACACATGATTCAACTACCTTTAAAATTTTGTCTAGAGCCAGTGGGGAATTGATCTGAATAGGAGGCTAATTTTTCCCTTAAAAACTGTAGAACGTCCTGTACTGGTACTTTTGTGAACAGGGAATTTACATCAAGGCTTATAAGTTTTATGTTGTGAAGTGTTATATTTGCTTCTCTGAATTTGTGATAAAGATTTTCCGAATGTTTAATGTAACTGGGAGAAAAAGTGCCCAAGGAAGGGGAAAGAATGCCATCTAACTATTTAGAAATTTTATGATTGAAAGCTCCGGAGGGCAAACGAAGTTGATAAAACATGTCACCGAGAGAATCGTAGTCTTAGATACTCCTCAGACCCAGCCAAGTTCAGAGCTCCTCGTATCTATGGGGCTGCCACCTTGTCCCGTGCCCCCTTTGTGTCCCCAGGTGGCTGCAAGTTAGACTTCACCTGATGGCATTTGAGTCCATCTCCCTTTATTCATTGGCGCCCTTTTAGAAGCGGAGACCAGCGATCAAAGATGGTAAAGTACGGGTGTAGTTGACAGTCACTTTTGTCTCTTTTACTGTATTTTTTCCATTTCTGTGTCTGTGCGAATGTGCATAGTTATCACTTGTCATCCCGCCACAGCCGTACTACCCTGTTCTATGAAGCTAATCTAATTTAATTGCTGTGGTTCCCTTGTATGTGATTTAATAGCGTTCATTGCTTGAATGATTTCCCGGTATTGGCAGTCACTAAGAGAATTTACTAAGGGAGATAATGTAAGTCGTGTCTGTGTTTCAGACGCCTCGTTCAATACAATAACTTTCTTGCCTTTTGAGGGAATCCTGGGAATGTAAGGTTTATATTAAGCAAGTCTAAAGATTTGGTTACAATACTGCATTTGATCAGTACTTTGTGTGTCGCACGTGTGTTTATAGAGCAATACCTTGTTTCAGGTATCCTATCGCCTTCATCCCTGCTGTGAGAGATGGATCTCTTTATCCTTAAATGCTCTGGGCATAACCCCTATCCGCACTCCAAGTCCTCAGCACGAGTCGGCAGCCCAGTCACATGACCCCAGTGCTATAAGCAACTATTCGTTCAGTAATAAGTTGGACCTTGAGAGTCCTAGCGCCCTTATGGCACCCGTGAATACGTCGAGTAATCAGCTTGTAAATATATTCCCTATAATGTAATCCCTAGAGTTTTCCTTACATTTTCCCTTGAAATATAATCTCAGCCCCAAAGCCGTACATTCTGAACGTGAATTGGACCTCATCCGGGCCTCCCTTTTAATTAAATGAAATGGGTTTAATTGCTGTATAAGTAAAAAACAGGCTAGATTCATGATAGGAGCGACCTATGTAAAGAATTTTTCATGCAGTCAGTGCAATCATGATGTCAACAAACGCTAGATTTGATTTCACGAGAAAAAACTGACCAGAAATCCACGCACCATTAAGCTCATATGAGCAAAGTAAAGAAAGAAACCCCCAAAAGATGTAAGGTGATGTTATTTAGGTTTTAGGTATCTATTGCTAGGGTTAAATTTAGATTTTGACTGCCGTCTTTTCATTCAGAGGTAGGGAAAGCTTAGGACTGCGTGCATGCTAAAATTTTAGCTACGAGGGAGGGAAGTTTCAATGCCTAAACTTACTTTTTTTTTTCTGTGCTATGCATGAAAGCACGATGTAGCTAGGAGGTGTTATCATTACCGGGAAATAGTGTCAGGTTGCCTTTGCTAAAAATCAATCATCAAAACTTGTGTCAAAAGAGATCGTGTTAGTATAAGCGTACACACCGCTCTGAGTTGGTTTTTATTTTAACTTGCAAATACGATATTGCGTTATTTAACTTTTACAAAGCGAATCTGATCTCTCTCTCTCTCTCTCTCTCTCTCTCTCTCTCTCTCTCTCTCCTTTCTCTCTCTCTCTCTTTCTCTCTCTCTCTCTCTCTGCCTTCATGTGGCAGACTAGTAGGAAGAAGTAGGAAAGAAATAGGCAAAAATGTGGTAAAGCTACTGCTCGAGAAGGATTACCTCCAAGGAGGCAGTAGGAAGAACCCCATTACCTTGAATTTTCATTCATTTATTTTTTATTTTCTCTTTGAAGAAGTGTAGCTTTAAAAAAAGCTAGATAACATTACAAGAGAATATCTCGTCCTATGTAAGTCTTATGTATAAAGGAAAACTTTTCCTTTTCCTCGAATGAACTAACAAAATAACCATTGAGGTAGGAGGAGAAGCAGGAAAAAACAAACCGTTTGTTTTGGTTCGCAGTCATCGACCCTCCTGCCTGCCTCACGCGAGTATGGTCGGCTATTCAGCGACAAATTAGCACAGACAACAAAGGGAAGAATTTGTTGTTAACGTAATCGCTGTTTCTTTCCCACGTGGAAGGGTCAGGTCAATAAGACAAGGGAACAAGGGAGGAATTGTGTAAGCAGCGGGGGGAAGGGCGTCTAGTGGTTCACGTATCTCTTATCACATTCATTTGTGTTAGTAATTTTTTTTTTTTTTTTTTTTTTTTTTTTGTAAGGGTCCCGATAGGCATTTCCATATCATCATTCATTTTTCATATTACCCTAACGTGAGCCGAAAAGAATTTTACTGTTGGACCACTGAGCAAATCCATTTACATCAGCGTTGCAGCATACGTTCCATATAAAGAACACAGAATTTAAATCATTATTTCGCGATTTTGTAACGCCATATTTTTCTTTACACACATATGTTACTCGCATTACTGTGTGCGCTTATTTCCCACCCTTCTTGGAGAAAAAGGTGGATATTACCATTCATATTTTATTTTTAGAGAAGAGTATTCCCGCTCTTGTGGACTCCAATTCGTGCGGCCAAGATTTTGTGCCCACGTGACACATAATTCTGCAACATTTTTATATGCACATCAAATTACAGTCAGTTGATTGCTTTTTTTTTCTTCTTCTTCTTCTTAAAGTCTGTTGACTGCTATTCTATTTTGATAGTCCGTGCGGCCAATAGTTCTTACGCCCTCGTGACAAATAAATTTGCCGTATTTGTATATGTGCATTTTATTAGTCTGTTGCCTGCTTTTTATTTTTCAGTCTGTTGACTGCTTTTGTATTTGATTGTCTGTGCGGCCAATATTTTACGCCCTCGCGACGAATATTCACAGTCTGTTGGCTGATGTTCCATGGAAACCATTCATGCAGTATTTATGATTGCACAAACCACGTGTTTCGTGACGATCGATTCCCATTCTGGGAATCCACTCCAAATCACAGTAATTTGGGACTCAGCACGCTTTGGTGGGTGGCAAAGAAGACGCCCGTCTTCCAGAGGTGGACAAGGGCCTCCAACGCTGCCCCTATGAAAGAGATTTTAGAGCTTGCTACTTATTTGTGAGATCAAAATCCAAAAATGAGTGCTGTAAGTGGGCGGATGTCTGGAACACCCACCACCCGCTACAGAGCTTATTAAATAAGAAATCCCGGCCTCTACCTCCCCGTTTTGCCAACTCTCAGACAACGCATCGCCAAAATAATCAGTTGTATAAACCTGTGTGCAGGCGTTGTAACAAACTTTGGCGCTCTTCAGAACAGTGCCACTCTAAAACAGATCCTTCACAGTCAACCGCCGCTCCCCCTCAGAATGGAAATCACCAAAATAATAAGAATAACGGACATGGCAGCGGAACAACCTGATTTTAACAGGAGCTTCTTGCGCAAGGAGCATGGGCACACCTCTTCCTGGGCGCATTGCCACAAGAGGGCTGCCGCTCATGCCATTGCCATGGCAGCTCAGGGGCGCATATTTGTTGCCCCTCCCATAGGTCACTATCCTGCCCACCAGGATCGCGCATTCGACGACTCTGGTGCGCAGCTAACCATAATTCGGGAGGATAAGGTTCCTCATGAAGCTAGGATTGAGAGGTGTGGAATTAAGATTACATAAAAATGGACTAGGCACTAAATAAAATCACAGACACATAAAAACGTTTGCAGTAAATCACACAAGTTACACATAAAAGAAGGGAATTTTAAAACTACAAAATAAAAAAGAAAGAATACAATAAAATAAACAAACAACTAAACTATGCAATAAACAGTAGAAAAGGCTTAGTTTGATGATTAAGAGAAGGAACGTTCAATTTAATATCCACGCTCTCAAGTATAAGCAATTTTGATTTTTCTCTTGTTTGGCCTATAATTTTGAAATAATCGTGCTTAATAGGTGTTTTACAGTTTTAGGCATGGTTTCTGATGTTAGACAATTCCGGGCTGGACAGCTTGTAGCCAGTTTCATGACCTATTCCAATTTGGGAATCTGCTCTTACCTTGAGGAAATGTCGAGTCGAACTCACATAATTAGTCGAATTACATCCAGGGCAATTATATTCATATACTACACCCGAAGTCATCAGGGGACAGAGCCGATATTGCACAGAAAACAGTAAACCAATAGTTCTGCGATTCTTTGGAATAAGCTTCAGGTTGAGGGCTCCAATGTGTTTGTTGATCATCTTGATAACTTG
>NC_061096.1:3919525-3924525 GCF_015104395.2 Macrobrachium nipponense
CTTCCCAAACAAGCATAAACATGGGTACAATTTTAAAACAAAAACAAAAAGATTAAGTCAATCTCCTTAGATACAAGGACAAGACAATTAAAGGATTATTTTGGGTGACAGCTATTCAGAACTTTGGTAAACAAAAACATATCACAATACATATTCACAATACATATTAAACATACATTTACAACAAAGATATTTCTGAGGCAACTAATTTTTATTTAAGTCTGTAATTATATCTTTGAGGTCATTCTTAAACATGTTACAAATACAAGGGTCTAAATGAAACAGGCCACGACTAATATTGAAATTACAATGGGAAATAAGTTGTATTAAAGCAGATTCTAAAAGATTTCGTGATAGACATCTTTTGACCTTGCAATTACTGAACTTCCAATTTATTCAGTGGTTGTTTTCACTTAAATGAATGAATATTGCATTAGATGTTTGCCTAGTTTTTACAGAATATTTATGCTGGCTTAATCTTACTTCTAAACCATTGCTCGACTGTCCGAGATAAAATGAGGAGCAGTCCATACATGGAATTTTATATACTATGTTGTTGCTTTCTCTGGGGCCATCTTTTATTAACATTCCTTTTAGTGTGTTATTATAAGAAAAAATAGGATTGCGTATAATAGAATCGAAACCTAATTATCATATCTCTTTCAACAGGCTCGAATCAGGGTAAAGGCCGTTGCAATTATCAATTAAGAATAACTTAATGTGTATATTTTTCCCGAGGTAAAGTGAATTCGATATTAATTGGTAAGTGGGCTTAATATTTATGCTTATACAAAGGCTCTAAGTTGTTTCTTTCCGTTCAAGATGAGAGATCTTCCTTCTCTCAGGCTACCTTAGAGTGCACTGTTCTGATCATTTTTCTTTTTTAAATTTCAATCTATAACCTTCTAATTTTAAGTGGCTGTCTTTCTCTTCGCCTTGTGTTAAAGCCCATTCTTTTTCTACTTCCCCCCCCCCCCCCCCTTATTTTCTTCGACCGAAACCTAATTGGATTGCTCGTCCTATTCACCACCGGAGATAGAAGAGGCAAAAAAAAGAAAAAAAAGAAAATTGAAAAATAAAGAAAAATAAAAGCTTTTTGAGAGAGAGAGAGAGAGAGAGAGAGAGAGAGAGAGAGACGTAAAGATATTCGTAGTGAGTTCTGTTCCTTGTGTGAAAAGGGAATGCACAAAAAATAGGAATCCTTGAGTCTTTTATCTTTTGATGAAAGACTCTTTCACGCCTTTCATCCCAAGCATCAGTGGGAGTCACTACGACACAAGAAAGTTAGAGAGAGAGACAGACAGAGAGAGAGAGAGATTACTATTTTTACCACTATATATTCCATTTAACAAGAGGAAAAGAAAAACTAGCGATACAAAATTCTAGTGGAGTGATATCGGAAAGAACATATTAAATTGTTCTGTTTGCATACTTTCCTTTACTGAGGAGGGATACACTAAAAAACATCACCCAACATATAACTTATGATATTGCATCAAGCCTTGTTACATCACTATTTCCTAAATGAAGATATTGTCTATATGGTCAGAGCCCCAGGCTCCATTTGAAAGGTTGATCCTATTATCTTGTTGCTTTATGAGTGAAGATTTTACCATCTGACATTCGTATCGACAGCTGTTTTTGTATAAAATTCTGGATGAGTTCCTATCCATGGTATGTTTCGTGTTATTTATGCGATGGAAAATTGCCGAACTATGTTGTCCATATCTAACTGACCACTTACTTTGAGTTGATCTTTCAGAGAGAGATTTTCCTGTAAATCCATAGTATGATTTATCACAATCACTACAGAGAATTACATAGATCCCTACATCTTTAGCAACTGGTTTCTGCAGTACATTAAGTAAGGATTTCCCCAATTTATTCGGAAAAGTGAAGCCGAAAGAGTTGGAGTGGCCTAAGATTTATGTGATCTCTCATAAATCATCCATGTGAGGGATTATGACTTTGTTTGTGGATTTTTTCTTTTCTTTTTTTTGTGGGTCTGTAAGAAATGCTCTTTGTTTTATGTATGACTTTTTCTATTATCTGCTTGCGTTATTTTAACAAGATAAGTTTCAAGTTCTTTGTTAAGAAAATCTGGGGCGCAAACTCTCAGGGCTCTTAGAAATAAATTATGTGCTATGCTGAGTTTAACTGAAATATCATGATAACTGTAAAAATTTATTTATGAAAGTAAGAATGTCGCTTTCCTGAAGACAGTGAATTGGTAGTTATTATTTTTTTATGATTAAGACATCTAAAAAGGGGATATGGTTATTGTTTTTCTATTCCACTTTAAACCTAATGCTTGGGACCAAGGAAATCAATTTTTGTAGAAAGACATCAAAATTACCCCACTCACTTTTCCAGTATGTTAGGATGTCGTCTACATAATGAAGCCACAGCATATTTGCAGGTTTCATAGGGTTTAGAATTACTGTTTCGAAATACTCCATATATACGTTTGCTACCATAGGACTGAGCAGACTCCCCATACTGCAACCTCATTTTTTACGGTAAAAGTTATCACCAAAGAAAAAGACGTTATTAGTGACTCAGAGCTCTACAAGTTGCATTTCTATGGGAAAGTGGTCAGCAAATGGCACAAGTTTATTTTTGAGGAACGTTAATACATTTTTTCTGGGTACTTTTATGAAAAGGGAGTCTACGTCTAGGTTGAGAAGTTTTATGTTACGTAGTGGGATATTTCCAGATCTAAATTTGTTGCAAAAGTCTTCCGAATATTTTATATGACAAGGGGAAAAAGTTCCTAAAAAGGGTGATAGTAACTCGACTAACTCTTTTGAAATTCTGTAGTTACAAGCTCTAGCACATGAGATTATGGGATGGAAGGGGATGTTATTTTTGTTAGTTTTGGGGAGGCCATAGAAATGATATTTTTCTTACTTTTACTGATGTTTCTGATTTTTCTGAGGAAATCTGTTGGGACATTATGGTTTGGTTTTTTCACCGAAATATAGTCCTTATAGCTTTAAACCAGAGTGTTTTAATGGGCCTTTTATACATGAGACATATCCTGTTTTAACAGAAGAATTTATTACATCGAAGCCTATCATGAACTTTTATCACTTATCTTGAATTCTCCGACACCACCTGAAAAACCAGGAAGACTTCTAAGAATAATGTCTTAAGAAACAAGTACTCCCGAAAATGTATGGTTTCCATAAATGGACAACAACGTCGGATCCCTTTCCACCATCTCACAGGACATTCCGCAAAGAAAGGATCAAGACTACTAAGGATGACATCTACATGCACCAAAAAACCATCAGTCAGGCTCAGCAAAACTTCCATCTCGTCACTTCAGAGCCCGCATATAAGAACTTATCCTCCATTCGTAGCGACGCAGTTGCTTGCAATAGTGTTATTCATTACAATAGGCTTGTTCGTAAACTTAATCATTCATTGAAAATAGTATTTGGAACCATTTAGGTCAACAAAACAAAGTTATGAATCTATCCGCCGTGCCCCTTAACTGACTAATACATAGTCTTAAACTTAGGTTTGTCATTTGCCTGCAAACCTGATAAAAAACATAAACTCAACTTCCTAGTAACAATTGATAAATTCATTCCTAACAGCATTTACAAGAAAGTCGAAATATGCCTTAAGAGAATTCTTATAAACATCCTAACCAGACATAAAAAAACACACCCCCAGCCTTAAAGATTCATGATAGCTATAAGCTCAATCCACAAACTAGACGTAATAATCACTGGATCAGATAAAGACGGTAAAATTGTGTTAATAGAGAAGAGTTTCTACCAAGAAAAGATCAGTGAACTTTTAAATGATACAACTATCTATGAGAAATTACCACAGAATCCGAGCTATAATGTCCCAATAGATTTCTTCAGAAAAATCAGAAATATCGATAAAAATAAGAAAAATATAGAAATTTTGGAAAAATTTAAAGCAATCAATCACAAACTCACAAAGATAACATCCCCTTCCGTCCCATAATCTTGTGTGCTAGAGCTTTTAACTACAGTTTCAAAATGGTCCAAGTTACTATTACCTTTTTAGGAACGTTTTCCTATAGTCATATAAGGCATACAGAAAACTTTTGTAACAAATTTAGGTCGCCATATAATCACAGTACATAACGTAAAACTTCTCAGCCTAAAAGTAGACTCCCTTTTCTCAAAAGTACCCTTAAAAGAATATACTTGAGCCATTTGCTGACCACTTCCACATGGAATTAAATAAAACAATGCAACTTGTTGAGCTCTGCATCTTTGATAACGTCATTTGCTTATAAACTATCTAAATATATCACTAAATTGTTATCCTCATTACTTGGAACTGTATCTATTTCACACATCCGGAATTCTCTTGATCTTGTGGAAAATTTAAATAACATTGTATTAACCCCTAGTGATATCTTTGTCGGTTTTGACGTATGTTCCTTGTTTATAAAAGTCCCTATTGACTCTGTGGTAGAATATTTAAGTATTGCATGAATTACCTATGTCCGTTAGTTTAGTCACATAATTTCATTGATTAAGTTGCGTATTTGTGACTGCAGATTTACTTTTAATGGAGAATATTACCAAAAAATATTTGGTATGGTCATGGGTAACCCCTTATCACACCTCCTTTCAAACTTATATATGGAATTTTTTGAAAGACAACACCTCCCGAATATCACACTTGTCCCCTTAAAATGGTTCAGATATGTAGATGACATCTTAGTAGTCTTACCTGTTGGTATCGATGTACAGAATTTATTGTCTAAATTGAATAATTTAGTGCCATCCATAAAATTCACTGTTGAAATTAAAAATAACCATGCCATCCCTTTCCTAGACGTATTAATACATAGGGAGTCTTTCCCATGTAAATTCAGTATTCATAGGAAAACCGCAAATAATTTAACATATGTACATTTTTATTCTGGCCACCATCTTAATATTAAAATTTCAATTTTTTTTTTCATGTTCTTACGTGCTTTGCAGATTACGAGTCCACAATAT
>NC_061096.1:3929525-3937025 GCF_015104395.2 Macrobrachium nipponense
TTCCAACTAAAGTGAAACAGATTGACTCCAGTGTCTTAGCCAACTATTGCTGCATTTTCTTCTCCCTCTGACTATTCCAAACTCACTCTCCCTTCCCCGACCGGGTTTATATCATGCACTTCTGTCCTCTTCTCATATGTCTCCTATTTTCGATTCTGCTGCTTTATTTCACCACAGCGAACAAAGATCAATCTTAATTTGTTTTCTCAAAAACACATTTCAAACATAAAGAAGAAGACAATTGAGAGTCATAAGAATACAAAACGCCGAATGGAAACCATATTCCCTTACTATTTTGAAAACTAGGATAACATTAATGAATATTGCCATGATAAAAGTAACGTGAACAAAATAACGCTAGGAAATAAAAATACACAAACACACACAAACACATATATATTTTACCTTTATCATGGTAATATTCATTACTGTTATCCTATTAGTTACACCTAGTTTTCAAAATATTAAGGGAATATGGAAAGCTTAATCCTGCACGATGAAGTGACTCCTGGAGCCTCCATCCGGGAGGACAAATGCCTAACCATCTGCTGGTATAATGGACCTCATGACTGTTCAACTTATAGTCGCCCAAGGTGATCATAGACCTCCAAGGACCCACCAGTTCAGTATGGCATACCAACTTGCAACTGGACATGCCATGCTGTTGGGACAGGACTTCCTACAATGACAAGATACCTGTTTCCCTTATGTGCATGAATGCTAAGTTATACATGTGTTTTTTCTTATAAATAATTTTGTTTGTCAAATTATAATTACAGCTCACACAATATCACAACAGATAAGAACTAAAATCAATAACAAATTCTGAGCATTTCTGTCATAAAATATTCACGAAAATATATTGAGATCGAAGATGTAGTAACTTTTTTGGTTTACACGTCTTTTTTTACATTTCTTTCCACTTTTTTTTAAATTACAATTATAACTGACATACTATCATAAAAGGTAAGAACTAAAACCAACAGCAACCCATGTTTATATTTATAAGCAAATATACAATAAGATATGTGTTTGTGAGAGAGAGAGAGAGAGAGAGAGAGAGAGCAGTACATCTCTCCTTGAAGTCAAGTTCACAATTAAATCTATTATGAGGCGCCCATTTTATGTGAACCAGCCTAAAAGTTGCCATTAGTGAATTTATGGGCTATAGAAGTAATGGTCCCTCTTTCCTGCTTGATTCCCGCAAATCGATGGAGCATAATATTATTACTCTCCATGAGTAAATCCGTCAACCACCCAAAACCTGTTATCACTACTCATGTGAGTATATCCATCCATTAAGTGTTAAAGGTTTTTTCTGAAAAAGTGCCAGTTGGGTCATGTAGTCAGCAGTAGGAAAATCATGAAAAATGACGCGAACGTTTGCACCTAGAAGGAAGCACAACGCTTCATAGGCATGATGCAATATTTCCACAGATTCATCCCTAACTTCTCCGAAAATGCCGCTTCCATAACTAATTTGTTTAAGGGGGATAAAACATCCAAGTCCACAGAAGAGTGCCGGCGAGTATATAACAACCTGAAAGAAGTACTGAGGAGCAAACCTGTACTAAGTACACCAGATTACGAAAAGCCCTTTTACATGGCTGTCAACATAAGCGATGTTGGCAGAGGGGCTGTGATGTTTCAAATATCACACGGCATAAAGCACCCATTACCCTACTATTCGAAGAAATTGAATCCAGCAGAGATATGATAGAATACCATAGGGAAAGAGTTACTAGAAATGGTACTATACTCTGTTTTTTTCCATCTGTCCACCCGCCTGTGGTGTTTGCGTATGGTATCTCTGCGTCCAGGGCTTTAGATTGTTACGCTATGTGTACGTTTTGGGTAAATAAAAGGATATCTGGGTGTACATTTGCAACTGAAAAGTGTTCTAATAATTTACTGTGTGCGAATTACACCGTTAATATTCGAAATAGGATATTATTATAATCGTTGAATGTAAGCTGAATGTAACTTCCTAAAGCCCGGGACACAGTCTTACCATACAAAAACACCACAGGTGGGTGGACAGATGGAAAAAACCGAGTATAGTGATGAAATACTATGAACCATATCATGCCAACCATAATTTTCCCCTCACGGTCTTGACAGACCACAATCCATTTAAATATCTAACACGATTTAGGAATCAGAATAAGCATCTGATGCGATGGAGCCTAGATATGCAACACTACAACTGGAAGATCGAGTACATCCAGGGAACGGACAACAAGTTCGCTGGTGTGCTTTCTCGGCATTAGACCTCACAGAAGTTTCTTCACAACTTATCCTGAGTATTTAGCATGTAATCCTGAGACGAAGGTAAATAACACTCTTCATTCAGAATTTGCATCTTATAGAATATTTCCCGATAATATTACTCCTGTCCCCTTTGCTCCCTGAAAAGAACTTTCTAACCTGCACTGTTTCCAGTACCTATAACGATTGTAATGTGTCTTTTTTGCATTATTTTTAGAAAGTAAAAAAATATGGGGGCAACATAACGAATTTGCTATTTTATCAATAATTTTAAACTCATCTTCCAAAAAAATCAAGATACAAATCATTAATAGAATAGGAGATTCATCATGTTACCCTCCGTATTTTTTGAAACTTTGTAAAAATAAAGCAAAAAAGACATACTACAATCCAACCACTGTCAACAAAGAACTTAAGATCAATAAAGAACTTAAGAATATTCTTTGTTTACCATTTCATCCTAATTTAATTCAAGCTGTACCATTTTAAAAACTATTGATATTAATTTAGTGTTTAAATATAATAATGTTTAGAGAAATAAACCAATAAAAATAGGTCGCCCAATTTAAACAATATTTTAAACTGCATTCCTGGCAAAGAAAGTAAAAAGATTTATATTGGTCAAAGTTTGAAAGGAATAGAAATGTGGTGGTCAAAGCACAAATATGACATTTAAAGAGGCTTAATAAATAATGGCATTGTGGATCATTGGCTTAAGAGAGGACATGCCATTAACTGGAATAAGGCATCAATAATGCGCACAGTCAATGACCAAAGGAAAAGGAATCTGTTGGAGTTCATTTTTATTGAAGCCACGTCAACAAGGAATATTTTGATATTAAGATATTGGCCTGAATAAAAATGGACATAAGTTCAATTGTTATTTGGTTTCCTAAAATTCTGAATTTGGATTGAAATGATTATTTATGTATTAAAACATCTAAAAAGGGGAGGCTATTGTCTTTTTCTAATTCTAAAGTACGCTTAATTAATGGTACCTGGTTATTCAAATTAGAGAGTTCAAAACCAGCAGGCAAAACAGCTAAAATATCATCTACATATCTACACCAGTTTAAAGGAATATAAATAATATTAGGTAAATAGCGTTTGGTGATAAAGGGTCAGCCATTGCCGTACCATTTATTTGTTAATAAAATTCACCCTCGAATATATGCTTACAATCACAAATGCACAACCTAATGAGGGAAATAATATGACTTGCACGTAGAGGTAATTCATGAGGGGTTAGTTCGTTACTAAGATACTCTCAGATAGAATCTATAGGAACTTTAATAAAATGAGAACAAACGTCAAAACTAACGAATGTATCAGTGGGGCAAAAACAGATTTTGTTTAATTTACCAAATAAATCTAGAGAATTATATATGTGAGACTCGGACATAGTTTCAAGTAACGGGGACCAGTCTCATAATTCGAAAGTTTATATGATATTGAGCATACAGTACTGATAATAGGCCACATGAGATTATTTTCTTTGTGCGTTTTTACTAATCCATATAAGCAAGGTAATGAAGGAAATCTGACTGACAACTGATCTATTAATTTGAAAAATATTGTGATCTTCAAATTTTGTTGACATAATTAATGGTACGTTTATGTAGCTGCCAATGTTTGTTATGAAAGTAACTTCCCAGTTCATTATAAAAAAATTTTGACCGATCTTAAGAAAAAGATGATATAGTCCATATAGCAAAAGGTAATGAGTGAAATAGTATCGCAAGTTTAGATAAAGCTGACTACACATCAACTACGCAAGCCCTACTGAATGACGAAACGCCTTACAAAAAACTAATAAAAAAATCAAGTCGTATAAAATTTCAATAGCACAGTGAAAAAAAAATCCTTAAAGATAAAAAAGAACTAATAAGTAAGTTGTCAATCAAATTTCCCTCGTTGCCTTATTTATATAATCTTAGGGGCCTAGTATCAGTACTGTTGTCTCAATGTCATATAAACCTGTCCCCTTTACTTGGATTACTCTCAGATTCTCACATATATTATATGATCCTCTAAATTTACCTGATAGATTAAAGAAAATCACTTTTTGCCCCACTGATCGATTCGTTAGTTTTGACGATAGTTCTCTTTTTACCAAAGTTACTATACATTCTGTTTTAGAGTATCTTAGTAACAAACTAACCCATCATGAATCACCTCTACCTGTAAGTCACATTGTTTCATTTGCCAGGTTGTGTATTTGTTATTGTAAGTTTATATATATTGAATAGTGAATTTTATCAACAAATATTTGGTATGGCAACCCTTTATCACCATTTTTCTCAAATGTGTATATGGAATTCGTTGAAAAACGCTATTTACATAATTTCACTTATATTCCTTTAAACTGGTATGGATATGCTGACGATATTTTAGCTGTTTTGCCTGCTGGTATTGATGTAAATTCCTTATTCTCTAATTTGAATAACCAGGCACCGTTAATTAAGATTGGAAAAAGACAAAGCATCCTATTCTCAGATGTTTAATACATAGAGAACCATTTCAATGCAAATTTGGTATTTAGAGGATACAAACCAACAACTTAACTGATGTCCATCTTTATTCAGGCAACCATTTCAATACCAATATATCATTTTTTTCTTAGTTTTTTTTATGAGCATTGCACATATTCGGTCCCCAATGTTTGGATCAGGAAATTGAATACATAAGAAAAATAGAGCAGATGTATGTTATCCTTCACATATATTAGATATTTGCCATATCAAAGGATGCACACAATTTTATAGCGCAAGAAACATGGAGAAACACACTTCTAAGAACATTCTTAGCCTGCCCTGTTTACATGGTTTTGAAATAATTAAATCATTGTTAAAATATTCTAATGTTAATCTTGCTTTTTCCTATAATAACACACTAAAAGGAATGCTAACAAATATGGCCCCAAGGAAAGCAACAACTTAATATATAAAACTCTATCTTTGCAATGCTCCTCTGTCTATATTGGCTATTCTCGCAAGGATTTAGAAGTAATAATTAAACAGCATAAGTATTCTGTCAAAACTGGCAAACATCCAATGCAATATTCATCTATTTAAGTGAAAACTTTCATAGGATTCATTGGACTTGCAGATCGGTGATTGCTAGATCGAAAGATTTCTGTTCACAGAATCATTTAGAATCCGCCATTATACAAATTACTTACAATTCTAATTTTCACCTTAGCTCTGGCTTGTATTATTTGGACCCTTGTAGTAGTAAAATGTTTAATAATCAGCTTTCAAGATAAACTCTATGTATCTATATTTTTTTTTGTGAAAATGTTCTCTTTGCAAAAAGTTTTATTGCTTACTAAAATGAGATATTTTGAATTGTATCTTTATAAAAAGTTTTTGGTAGTCAGTCACCTCTGTATAATCTTTGTTATGGGGTCTAGCTGGCTCCCCCTCTAAGCATAGGATTCTAAACCCTATTATAAGTAAGCAAAGAGACAAGGCGGCTAATATCTGAAATATATTTTATCATGAATCCCCTTTGCTTTTGCCATTTAATTAGAATAATAGTTAAAGTACAAGCACAACAGAATCTCTCTCTCTCTCTCTCTCTCTCTCTCTCTCTCCCTTCTGTTGTCTGCAACCCTCCGTATTTTAAAGTAACACCGAGAGTCGGATCCCAAGAGCTGCCAGTTAAGTGGCAGAAACTGCCCCAAGGCAGGATCGAATGACTAAAACCCGTTGGCATGAGGAAATCGGTCTCACACTCACCCAGTTCTCGTCCAGTTCGGAACTCTGCACCTGCAGGGCTGCCCCCTTTGCTCATGTGCCTGTGTCCCACATGGTCAGCTACTCTGAATTAAGAGCTAAGAAAGAAAGATTAACCTTAAGCAAACCAAAGTGCTAGCAGCCTATGTGTATCGAACATGTATTTATAAGACATCTGGTGTTGCAGGTCACCCTGCTGCATCCCTGCCTGCTGTGAGGTGGATCTCCTATTCCTTGTACGAGCTCTGGCTTACGTTTTGCGCTGCAAATCATTCCACATGTCAATGAGGGCTTGTTTCATTGCTCAAAGCAATTGTTTCAAGTACTAGAACGGCCTTGAAGGGTCATTTGCATCCTTGCTGGTGCCTTGAATTTGCAGATTAATGTTGAAATGTAAATACATCCCCCATAAATTGAACCCTTAGAGTTACCTTGAATTTTATCTGGCCCTCAGCCAGCATCTCATTTTTTTAAATTTTGTGGTTAAGTACTCGATTGGGCTTCTCCTTTTGTCGCACTCAACTGCAGTTAATGTGTTTTCACAAGCCATTGAGTCTTAATTTTACAAAAGTGGCGTCCTTGCCAGGATTTTCTCAATAAATTAACAATGTTAGAGTTGACTTCATGAGAGTAAAACGAACCTGAAATCCCTGCGTCATAAGCCCATAGGAGCAAAAGGAAGTTTAGGTATTTATTTTTAGGGGTTAAACCAAATGTAACTGCCATTTTTATTCAGTTAAAAGTAGGAAACCTTAGAATTGCGTGCATGACAAATTTAGCTATGAGAGAGAGAAGTTTTGATCACTAACCATTAGTTTTCTGTGCTATGCATGAAGCAAGGTAGCTAGGAAAAGTTCTATAATTAACAAGGAACAGTTCCAGGTTCCTTTGCAAAAGAAATAAATCGCTAAAAATTTTATGTTGCAAGAAATTGCATTAGTTAGAAACTGTAGCTAATCCTTGGAAAGGGTTCTCTCTTACGAGGTAATTGGCAGTAATCCTCAGTACCTCGAATGTCATATTCATGCATTCATATTTTCCATTTAACTTGTTCTAACAACTAGGTAACAGCGCAGGAAATTCTCTTTTTTTTACTGCAACATGAGCGAAGTCATTTAAAATAGACAATAGCATTTTATAATCATGAGGTAGATGCACACACGTACATACGCACTTCCAGACCAGCTGATGCTTGGGCTCATGGCCATTGACCCTTTCCCTACCCATCTCGCCATTTGCTCTTTCCAATGACAAGGAGCTAGGTAATAAGAATAGGAAAGGGAGAGCGTGTGTAAGCAATCAATTGTGTATTTGTGTAAGGGGCCCATTAGGTATTCCTATCATATATTATTCATACTAAAACGGACCGAACTGGTAGAATTGTAAGGAAGTATTCAATCCCTATAAAGAACCACAGAAGTTAAAGATTTTTACATCTTTTTAACGCCATATTTTTCATATAACAAATCTTACTCCTATCATTTGTGGAAGAAAG
>NC_061096.1:3942025-3947025 GCF_015104395.2 Macrobrachium nipponense
GATCCTCTGGGACTATGGTATCAGAACGGATAGGGTGATACGTGCAAACAGACCAGACGTGACGTTGATTGACAAAGTCAAGAAGAAAGTATCACTCATTGATGTCGCAATACCATGGGACACCAGAGTTGAAGAGAAGAGAGGGAAAAAATGGATAAGTATCAAGATCTGAAAATAGAAATAAGAAGGATATGGGATATGCCAGTGGAAATCGTACCCATAATCATAGGATCACTAGGCACGATCCCAAGATCCCTGAAAAGGAACCTAGAAAAACTAGAGGCTGAAGTAGCTCCAGGACTCATGCAGAAGAGTGTGATCCTAGAAACGGCACACATAGTAAGAAAAGTGATGGACTCCTAAGGAGGCAGGATGCAACCCGGAACCCCACACTATAAATACCACCCAGTCGAATTGGAGGACTGTGATAGAGCAAAATAATAAAATAATAATAATAATAATAATAACAATAATAATAATGACGAAATCAAAGGTCTCCTTGCCTCTCTCAACATTACATCATATTCAGCATTCAAATGACAGTCGTTTCTAGATAGAGGTTAAAGACTGGAAAAGGAAATAAGGACACACGAATGATGACGTCTACTTGGCACGATCCGCTGAGTAGGTGACAGGTGGATAAAAGCGGTCATGGAGTATGTATGGTAGTCATGTGAAAGAGGGGAATAGAGGACACTTGGAAAGGTCATTCTTTTTTGGAGAGGCTTCGCAAAATTCCTCCAAAAACGAAATGATGCAAATCATCTAGAGCGATTACAAAATACACTAAAAAGTGTATGAAATTGAACATAGGGAAAGTAGCTAATAATAATAAATCACACAGGTAAGCGTTATACACAGCAGATGTAAATAAAAAAAATGTTACAAAAGGAGGAAAAGCCACTAAATTCTTACCATCAGATTATAATTTAAATATAGCTGACCGTACAGATATATATGAAAGGCTTATAATAAAAAGTTATCTATCATGTTTACGAAATAAAGAGAAACTTTTCCAAAATGTTACAATAAATTTACTAAAGAGAGGTATGCCGAGTAGAATTCAGTACAAGATGAGACTGAATGACAATTGTCTTTTCCTGAACCACGTCAAGTTTTTATCAGAATGGGCTGAAATAACCGCTGAGAAACATTCATTTGGAAAAGATTTTCCTTTGGAATTCATATTTAATCGCCGACAGAATTTCAAATTCAGTTTTACCCTGAGTTCCCCAGTAGAAGTTTTAAATTGGTTTCTTATCAACATCTTACTATCAGAATCAGAGACTTTGATGCAAAGCTCAAATACTATATATAGAAGGCAAGTTAAATACAGTCGCACATGCTCTTAGTAGAAGTTTTTATGATATGGAAGGATTTCAAGTTGGGATGGTTACTAGTGATTCTATACAATGGGATATCAGTCTCATAGAGCAAAGGCAAATTGAGGATGAAATTTTGGCAGACGCAAAAGCGTTCCTCAGAGGGGAATCAGTCAGGAAAGGTTATAAGTTACCTTTTTCAAGGTTAGAATTAGAGGGTAATCAGTTGGTCCGGAAAATTAAATATAAATTAAGGACAAGTGAAAGTAAAGGGGACACGACACAGATCGTGATTTCGAAACTCCTAATTCCAGTAGTTTTAGATATAGTACATGGCAAGTTTGGTTGTCCACATTTGGGGGTAGAAAAAACGTATAATGAGAAGCGTAATAAGTATATTTGGAAAAATATGTGGACAGATGTGGAAAATTTTGTGAAAGTGTACAGTGTGCAATGCTTGCAAACCTCCAAGAGTAATTTCTTGCAAATTAGGGTCATATCTGATACCAAGTAGACCTTTTCAGAGAATACATATGGATATCTTAGGAAATTTTTGTGAATCAAGATACGCCCACAAGTATCTATTGGTGATAATAGATGAACTAACGAGTACAGTAAAAAATTTTCCACCGAAGAAGTAACTGTAGCATTGTTCAGTGGGGTTATCTGCAGATATGACTCACCCGAGGTTTTGTTGACCGACAATGGTAGAAAATTTGTAAACAGGACCTTCGAGTGTCTAGCAGAAGTCTTGGGGATACAGAAAGCAACAATTATTCCATACAGAACTAAAGCTAACGCGTTATGTGAACGAGCAAACAGGAAAGTGCTCGAAGCTCTCATATTTCAAAGTTCAAGAAGACGGGAAAATAATAAAAAGGTGACACTGCGCAATTGCATTTTTTCTAGATTTTGCAAATGGATGACGAAATGAAATTAATCAGTCTTATGTAACATTTTTTTTCCTTTCATTCTTTTAATATTTTCTAATTATGCGCAACTTCAGCGATTTGGCGTAAAAACCTGGGGTAATTGTCGTAATAATGGAATAATGAGGTCAAAAATGTGGGAAAATACCATGGAGCTGAGAAATATTATGAGAGTAAAGAATTTTCGGGGTGATGACTTTTGGTGGTGATGATTTCTGGTGATGACTTTTGGTGATTTGGTGATTCCTGGTGGTGACTTTTGGTGATTTGGTGATGCCTGGTGATGATTTTTGATGATTTGATGATTCCTGGAGGTGATGATTTTTGGGGACGAATTTTTATGGTTATCTTGGTGGTGAATTATGGTGTCTATGATTTTTGGTGATAATCTGTGGTATTATGAGCCAATGGGGTGGTGACTGTGGTTCTTTGTGGTATTATGGCTCTTCGGGGTGGTACTGGTGCACTGTGTTTTTACGGTTTCCTTGGTGTGGTGGTGTATTCAATAAGGTTATATTCACCAGTGGTTATATGGCAGTATATAGTATGTGGTTGATAATTTGTGGATTGTGGTTTTCTGAGGTGTATATCCTGACGAGGTGATTTCTTGGGAGTTATATACATACGGTGGTATCACTAATGGTTTACTTTGAGGTATATTTGTTGGTGTGCAAATGGCTTAGGATTTAGCCTGTGGCAGTGTATCTTTTATTGGTGGTTGGAGAATTTTTGGATGCCCGTGCGGTAACAATGATGATTTCTCGAGGATTTTGAGGATTAATGTGGTTAAATGGTATCAGCATGGATTTACTGAGGATTACCGGTGTAGATTAATAAGGATTTGGGACTAATTTGAGGTTAATGGTGATTTCGGGGTTTACGAAGCTAACTAGACCTGGCAATGTTGCTGATTGGGGATATGTTGAATAAACACGTTGTTTGTTACTGACAATGTTGTGTTGTCTCGGATGAGACTAATTGTTGATATTTTCTTTCGGAGTTGATTACTCTGAGGAATTCTAGATGATGACATTCCTTGGTGGGGAATTTTACAGGGTCATTCGGGAAATGATACTGATATGTAGCGGCAGTAATTTATGTGGGTAATACAAACTACATTTAGTAATTTGATAAAAGAGTTGAATTATTAATTTTTTTTTATAAGGGGAAACCTGTCATCAGGATTAAGTGATATCTTTACATAGGGTTTCTGTTGTAGAGAGGGGGTGGAATTTATCTTGAGATACGTAAGATAGAAATAAGTGTCAACATTAAACTTGATGGAGGTTAGTTGTATAAACATTACAGGGATTTTGTTGTGTAAACATTATGGGATTTTGTTGGTGTACTTGTCAGATAAGGGATTAATTGTGAGTGATCAGTTAGTGATAAAAGTTCTCCTAGTAAGTTTTGAAAAGGGGTCAGTAGATAAAGACCATATTTATTTTAGTGAGGAATTCCAGTCATTAGTAATTGACAATGAGATTGAGCATGTTAGTTCATGACAAATTCGTGTGTTAAAGTAGGAATTTATTTCTAGTAGTACATAACTTGTAATGGGGTCAATTAAGACCTATTAATGGCGAAGCACTGACTCACGATGACTATGGAGAATTCCCAAGCTCACACCGAGTGGCGACAACGAAAACAACTCAGGATCTTCAGCGCCAGATGTTTGGTCTTCATACAAGCGACGAGGTCATGGATAACAGACCCTTAGTAATGACTTATGCAGAGTCGTTTCGGAATGGTTTTTGGTGTTCAGCCGACGGATCTACAATTCATCGACAAAGGTGTTCATGAAACACTTACATGGGGATCACGAGTCAGTGAAAGTTCTGTCTACACTAGAGACAATTACGGTTCCGCAACAAGAGGGTAACAGAGAGGATGAATTTTTCTTCACAGAATGCTACAGTTCAAGTGATTGCCGTTATGGTAGCGATAATGATAGTAATAATGTGCATTGCAGGAGCCATCAAATTTAGAAGACATCATAAACTATTTCCAATAGTCAAGTCTAGTATGCGACAGGGGTGCATACAAGGGGGTGACCAAGCCATATAAAAGGCACTGGACAAATGTACAAGTGAATGTATATTGAGAAATGAGGTCGACAACCTTAGTATTTGGTGTTTTGGAGACAGGTGCAAAGAACAGGGAATTCCATAGATGCTCTCGTCCATTCGCACGAGAGAAACCGCAGGCGCGCAAGAAATGTATGTCATGATGTCACAAGAAAAGATTACGCGAGGTCGCCAATATGTGTGCTAGATAAGACGTGTACATGGGAAATGGAAAAACACATGGACATCGGAACCAAAAATAGACTAGCATATGTGCATTCATGTGTTCAGTAGCGTGTGTAGGTTCATACGTCCGTTAGAACAAATGAGTGAGATATAATCTCTAGTTTGAGAATTAATGGGGAATTAGACGACAAACTGTCGTAGTGGTCATAAGAGGCGCTAAGATCCATTGGGAAAGGTAAAGAACATTTAGACCAGTGACATGTATTTCAGATGCATTGAGAAAGGGAAGTGTGGTGCAACACCTAATATTTTTGACGAACTTTAACATTTCATTGTCTGATAATAATGGTCTCTTTATTTCAGATGGATTCGGGTGTTGCTACTTAAAAATGAATTCTCTAGACTTTTATATGACGTGTATTGATAAAGACTCATGTGGTTGTCTGACAAGTGAGGATAAGGGGGATAATTATCTACAAGATGATTTCATGGAATAG
>NC_061096.1:3952025-3962025 GCF_015104395.2 Macrobrachium nipponense
GATTTGGGTGTTTTTCATATTATTTGTGGGGTCAGTGTATGGCTCTGGGTGTCTTTGCAATATGTTTGACATGTTTTGTATCTTGAGCAAGTGTATAGCTCTCGGTGTTTTCACAATGTGATTGGCATGCTTTTTGTTTTGAGCATGTATATGGCTCTGAGTGTTTTCACATTATTTTGTGATGTTGGGCCCTGATAATTTGTTTTGACATGCTTAATTATTATGATTTATGTTTACTGATTTTGTGCTATGTTACTGTAATGCTGCTGCTGTTCTTTGTTATTTTTGTAATGGAACATTGTTCATTTTGATTGTTTTGCCTGAACCCTCAACTTGTCTGTAAATGTGTTAATTGCTTTGTATGGGAAATAGGTTTAATAAACAAGTTTTAAGGTATTCTGTTGATTTATTTTGCTCTCTCATTCTTGTTTTGCCTTTGGACTCCCTGGTCTCTCCAGTTCCATTTTTTTTTAAATTAAAGAACCTGATTAACCCAAAAGTGGTTCATAAGAATATATATAGTATTAGAAACTGTTCGTCCGTATGAATACAATGTGGGAATGTGACCTTCTGGCACTCCTAAAATTACCTTCTGAGGCGGGACGAGGTTCATAATGAAAAAGAATCTATGGCTGAAGGCCGATATTACTGAAAAGAAGGAATTTACATAAACTCTGGAATTTAATTTTAAATTAACTATATTTACACTAAAATTTCGTGTAGGTCCAGGAATTAATGGAAGGTGGTTGATTGCAAGTCCACTGGAATACGTGGCTGGCAAATGACTCAGACCCAGAGATATGAATTTGCGCAAGCCAGGTTATTTAAATGCATTCATCCTTTTTCAAGGGTTCCTAATATCTCTCCCACAATCAGGTCCGGTATTTGTTTGCAAAAAGATAGCATTCTAGCATCAGTATTAAGGCGAGGGACACATGGGAAATGTTACACACTACTTGCTCTTAGCATTGCATATTACAGCTCACTCAAGGGGGCATAAAATGACTGAGAGCTTATACAGGAAGGGATATTACATTGCTTGAATTAACAAGGTGGATGGCTAATATCATACTAGCATCACAAGGGAATCAATCACAGCATTGAACCAAAATTGGGGAGTGAAGCTGAACAAAGAAGAGGGGAAAGTCGCCTTGGGAGAATGAAATGAAATACAGATAAGAAGAAAAAAGCGATTCCCTGACTGCACTAGAAATTGCATCTCACAGTACTTGGAAATCCTTGGTCTGGTTATCTTCTCATATGCTGATATTTCTGTGCACTGGGACTGCCCCTCCTTTTAACTTGGACAGTCAAGCAAGGGCTTAGAAGTAAGATTAAAACAGCATAAATATTCTGTCAAAACTGGGTAAACACCTAATGTAATATTCATTCATTTAAATGAAAACAACCACCGGATAAATTGGATTGGTAGTTCAGTAATTACAATATCAAAAGATTTCGTATCATCTGGTCTATTGGCACGTATTACCCTAACTGTTCTGATACCCCAGTCCCAGAGGATCTTTGCTTGATCATTTTCTATCACTCCTTCAGGTTGGTGTTCGCACCATTTATTACTGCAAGGTAGCTAGTGTTTCTTACACAGGCTCCAGTCGAGGGATTTTGTTACTGAATCGTGCCTTATTTTGTACTGGTTCTGTGCAAGTGCCAGACATACACTTGCTATGTGGTTTATAGTCTCGTTTCTCATATTACAATTCCTGCATATGGGTGAGATGTTATTCACTTCTATCATTTTTTGGACATATCTGGCTCTTAAGGCCTGTCTTGTGCTGCAGTTAGCATTCCTTCTGTTTCCTTCTATTATTAATATTTTTTTTTTATCACAGTCCTCCAATTCGACTGGGTGGTATTTATAGTGTGGGGTTCCGGGTTGCATCCTACCTCCTTAGGAGTCCATCACTTTTCTTACTATGTGTGCCGTTTCTAGGATCACACTCTTCTGCATGAGTCCTGGAGCTACTTTAGCCTCTGGTTTTTCCAGATTCCTTTTCAAGGATCTTGGGATCGTGCCTAGTGATCCTATGATTATGGGTACAATTTCCACTGGCATATCCCATATCCTTCTTATTTCTATTTTCAGATCTTGAGACATATCCATTTTTCCCTCTCTTTCTCTTCAACTCTGGTGTCCCATGGTATTGCACCATCAATGTGTGATACTTTCTTTTTGACTTTGTCAATCAACATCACTTCTGGTCTGTTTGCACGTATCACCCTATCTATTCTGATACCATAGTCCCAGAGGATCTTTGCCTGATCGTTTTCTATCACTCCCTCAGGTTGGTGCTCGTACCACTTATTACTGCAAGGTAGGTGATGTTTCTTGCACAGGCTCCATTGGAGGGCTTTTGCCACTGAATCATGCCTCTTTTTGTACTGGTTCTGTGCAAGTGCTGGACATTCGCTTACTATGTGGTTTATGGTTTCATTTTTCGTATTGTACTTCCTACATATGGGAGAGATGTTATTTCCACCTATCGTTCGTTGAACATATCTGGTTCTTAGGGCCTGATCTTGTGCCGCTGTTATCATTCCTTCAGTTTCCTTCTTTAGCTCTCCCCTCTGTAGCCATTGCCATGTGTCATCGCTGGCTAGTTCTTTAGTCTGTCTCATGTATTGTCCGTGCATTGGTTTGTTGTGTCAGTCCTCTGTTCTGTTTGTCATTCTCCTGTCTCTGTATATTTCTGGGTCTTCGTCTACTTTTATTAGTCCTTCTTCCCATGCACTCTTTAGCCACTCATCTTCACTGGTTTTCAGATATTGCCCCAGTGCTCTGTTCTCGATGTTGACACAGTCCTCTATACTTAGTAGTCCTCTCCCTCCTTCCTTTCGTGTTATGTATAGTCTGTCCGTATTTGCTCTTGGGTGTAGTGCTTTGTGTATCGTCATATGTTTCCTGGTTTTCTGATCATTGAGTTTCGACTTGAGTATTGCCTTGAGTCTCTGCATATATTCTTTCCTGATCGTGTCCTTCATCTCTTGGTGTTTTATATCCCCTCCTTCCATTATTCCCAAGTATTTGTATCCAGTCTCATCTATGTGTTTGATGTTGCTCATTCTGGTAGCTTTATCCCTTCAGTTCTCGTTACTTTGCCTTTTTTGTATGTTGACTAAGGCGCATTTTTCTATTCCAAACTCCATCCTGATGTCCCCAGATACAATCCTTACAGTCTGCATTAGGGTATCTATTTCCTTGATGCTCTTACCATACAGCTTGATGTCGTCCATGAACATCAGATGGTTGAATCTGTTGCCTCTTTTCTTGAGTTGGTACCCGGCATCCATCTTCTGTAGTACTTTTGTCATGGTAATCATGGCTACTACAAAGAGTAGTGGGGACAGTGAGTCGCCCTGGAAGATCCCTCTCCTGATATTAACCTCTGTTAGTCTTATTCCAGAGCTTGTAAGTATTGTATTCCAGTTGCGCATTGTATTTTTGAGGAAGCTGATGGTGTTTTCCTCTGCCCCATATATTTTCAGGCACTCTATTAGCCATGTGTGTGGTATAGTGTCGAAGGCTTTCTTATAGTCTATCCATGCCATGCTTAGGTTGGTTTTCCTTCTCCTACTGTTCTTCATTACCATTTTGTCTATCAGAAGCTGGTCTTTTGTGCCCCTACACTTCCTTCTGCAGCCTTTCTGTTGGTGGGGGATTGCGTTTGTCTCCTCTAGGTAGTTGTATTGCCTTTCACTGATGATACCTGTTAGTAACTTCCACATTATTGGTAGGCAGGTGATAGGCCTGTAGTTACTGGCTATATTTCCTTTACTCTTGTCTTTTTGTACCAAGGATGTTCTTCCTATGGTCATCCATTTGGGCACATGGTGATTTGAGATATAATGCTGGAGTTGTTCTGCTATTCGTGGGTGTAGGGCCTTGAAGTTTTTGAGCCAGCATCCATGGACTTCATTGGGACCTGGGGCTTTCCAGTTTGGCATTTTCTTTAGTTGGTGTCTGACTGTCTGTCATGATCTCTGTGAATCTTTGTTTTATTCTCCCTGTTTCTTCTTCCTTGACTTCCTGTAGCCATGTTGCATGTTTGTTGTGTGATACCGGGTTGCTCCATATGTTTTCCCATAGTCTCTTACTTGGTTTAGCTTCAGGAATTTCTTGGTGGTTGTCTTCCCCTCTTAGTTGGCTGTATAGTCTTTTCTGGTTGGTTCTGCATAGTTTGTTCTGTTAGTATCCCTTATTCCTGTTCATGTACCGTTGAATCTTATGTGCTTTGGCCTTAAGCCTCTGTTTTACATCTTCTATTGTGTTGTTTAGTCCCCTCTCCTGTACTCCATATTTCTCGTTGAGTTCCTCCCTTGTTTTCTTGCTTCTTAGCCTTTTTTCTGCCATCTCTTTCAGTTTACTTAGGTCAGATCTCATCACCATGATTTGCTTTTCCAGGCGGCTTTTCCAAGGAGGTTGCTGTTTTACATCTTCTATTGTGTTGTTTAGTC
The DNA here is from genome assembly GCF_015104395.2 of Macrobrachium nipponense. NCBI lineage: Eukaryota > Metazoa > Arthropoda > Malacostraca > Decapoda > Palaemonidae > Macrobrachium > Macrobrachium nipponense. Next base: position 3,956,499 of record NC_061096.1, read on the forward strand.
CCCTCTCCTGTACATTGTATTTCTCGTTCAGTTCCTCCCTTGTTTACTTGCTTCGTAGTCTTTTTTCTGCCATCTCTTTCAGTTCACTCAAGTCAGATCTCATCACCATTATTTGCTTTTCCAGGCGCCTTTTCCAAGGAGGTTGCTGTTTTGGTTTCTGTTGGGTTGGTTGTGCTGGTGCTCTTGGTGTTCGAATCCCCATCAGTTCTGCTACTAATCTTGCTCCTGCATATGCCAAGTTATTTGTTTCTGTGATACTGGTGGTGTGTATTATGCCCATTATTTCATTGACCTCACTTGTTTTCTCCCTTAATTTCTTGGTGTTGTAGGCTTTCATTGAGGGGATCTTTGTTCTCTCTATCTGGCTCCATCCATTGTCTAATCTTTTCTACCCATTCCGTCCTCTCTGTTACTTCGTTGGTGTTTCTTCGTGTGTTGTTGTTTGATACCTCTTCATCCCTGTCGTGTTCTGTGGCATCATCTTTCAGTTCGTCTTCATGTAATTCGTTGTCGCGTGACATTTACCTTTCCAGTTCTTCTCTTTCTGTTGGGGAGAGCCAGTTCTTTTTCTTTATGTTCCTTACTTGGTCTGCCAGCCTCTGCTCTGTCTGGGGGGAGTTATTCCTCTCATTCCAGATGTTGACCAACCTTCTTCTATATCCTCTCTCCGTCGGGTTGCTTCTGATGTAGCATCTCCATATTTCTTTATTTTCTTCTCTTGTCCATTTATTCCTCTGGTTTGCTTCCGTAGCTCCAATCTCAGGCTGTTGGTTACTGTCGTTGTGGTGGTCAGTTGCTGGATGACGACCTCCAAGTACCTGACCGTCTTTCCCTTAAATTGGGTTGAATACCTGGCTGCCGGACGAAGCTCCTCTGTTGCCAGAGGTTCCATTTACGTTGTTGTCGTTTATTCCTTCATTTCTTAACATCATTGCTGAGTTTTGCTATTTAACCCATAGCTGGACCCTACCCCATCAGGGATAGGTACTCATTTACAGCTGAGTAGACTGAGGAAATTATGGTAAAGATCCTTTCCCAAGGAATCAACGCCGAGGAGAGCGGTCACCCATCCAACGACTGACCAGCCCCAATGTTGCTTAACCAGTCCATTGACGACCTAATCTACTCTTCCACGGCGCCACATTTATCATTATTATTTTATTATTATTATTATTATTATTATTATCATTATTATTATTATTATTATTATTATTATTATTATTATTATTATTATTAAAACGATCGACCTTATTCGTATGGAGCAAGCCCACAAGCGCCATTGATTTGAAATTAAAAAATAGATAAATGAATAAGAATATAAGAAAAATATTAAAATGCAATTTTAATTGTATTAGGGCAGTAATGCGTTGCATCTTCGCTGGAACTCTTGAAGTTCCATTTGCACGACATCCCAATCACGGAGGCTGTGCCACAGTCCAGCGATGTGAGGAATATTGATGTAACTGTTAAACGAATCTGGTTGATCTCGGCAGGAAAATGGGACCATGGTCTAAGTTATAACAGAAACAGAAACGTACCACTACGAACCACTCTATCTAAAAGAAATAAATCTCTGGCAGAAGCAGATATCCACACCGGAGAACAGTATTCAAGTAAAGGAAACACAAATGACCTAAAACAGTCTGCATTGATTTATCAAGTTGTAAATATATAAAGCCTTAAAAACAATACCCAACTTTCGTGCGGCTTCAGACTCATTCAGCAAAGTCCTATCCACCTGAAGGGAAGGATGGGGTGGAAAATTCGTACGAGACCTGCTAATCAATAGTGCTTTCGTTTTACTTGAGTTCCGCCTCATACCGCACCGACTGCACCATTCACTGATCCGGTCCATTTTCCGATTGTGGCTGAGGGCAGATTAATTTCTAATAATGATCACAGACAGGTCATCTCAAAGATTAGAAAAAAAAAAAACGGATGTTGGAAGGAGCGCGCGCACGCACACACACACACACACATATATAAATATATATATATATATATATATATATATATATATATATACATGTGTGTGTGCGTGTATTTCTAAAATACTGTATTTTTACAAATACAATTTTTGTAGGCCAGTATTTAGATACGTATTAAAATTTTTTGTCGTGTATTTAGTATGGATAAAATACTTTTAAAATCTATCAAGTTGGCCGGTGTCGTGAAATTCAGCAAATCCTCCCTCCCCTGCCCCCCACACCCCCGCAATAAAAGTCCTACAACATGGGAATACCCTTGTATATCTCCACATAAAGTATCTTATCAAAGCTTCTCTTACTTTACTTTTTAGTGTTGAATATGGTTCTGAACTTCTAATCAATTCAAATCTAAATAAAAATCTTTGAATGCACATATCTCAAAACAAAAGTTCTTGCTTTTTAGGAAGCTTTATACATAATATTTTCAAAATACTTTCCTGAAAATTTCCACAGGGCATGGAGACATTAATGAACAAAATGAAGAATAATTTCCTCTCTTAAATCATATTTTTATGTATGATTTTTCCACGGTAAAAGAAAAATTATAAGAAAAAATCCTAAACTGTAAACTCTAGCAAAATACATCTATATTACTTTGACGGATAATACAAACAAGAAATAAATTGATTTTGAATTAATAAACAATATTACTCTTATTCTTGTAATTTATTATTCATCCCTCTAAGTATACATGGACCCAATGGAATCTGCACAATGATCTCCGCCAAATCTATTTATATAATCAATGATAATAAATTATGCAAGGCATTTGTGCAATTTCCTGTGTTCAGTCAAGGTCCGGTATCCGTTGGGCTTGATATGTAAAGGATATAATTCCATAACGACTAAAAGAATTCCTATAAAAGGAAAATATCAAAAGTATTTCAAAACTATTTGAATTGTATTTAGATACAATTAAAAGTAATGTATTTAGGTATTTAAATACTTTACATTCATCTGTAATGTATTTGGTATTTATATACAATTTTGAATAAGTAATGTATTTAGTATTTAAATACATTACAAAGTAATTCTCCTCATCTTTCTCTCTCTCTCTCTCTCTCTCTCTCTCTCTCTCTCTCTCTCTCTCTCTCTCTAGTGCATCGGCACCAAACGAAGGAGACTGTATGTCTTTGAAAGCTTTTACTTTGGAAATTAAAGAATCTGGAATCCAAACCATTAAGACGAATTAAAGCTAGATATATATATATTTTATATCTTAAACGAGTTTTTAGGACCAAATTATCTCGTTTAGACAAAATGAAGCACACTGCTATCAGGCAACTTTCTACCCTTGATCTGTGACTGAAACTCTCTGGGCGTTAGCTGAAATGCAAGGCTAGGTTGGAATGAATTCCCGTAGATACAAAAATATACTTTTCATTTCCCAAATTAGCTGACATTTAAATGGAACAAAAATAAATACATTAAAGTGGAATAAAATGAATTAACTCTGACCCCCAAAAAAACAGTTAAACTGTCATTTTCCTCTCCCAAATCAGGTTTAAGTAAGTATCCCCTGTAATCTCTCTATATCCGACTAACCACACCAATTTTAATAAGTCAAATAAGTCTTAGAGAATCCATTCTCTATATGATGACATTGAACCATCTGAAATAAAGAGACCATAATTATTATACCACTTCACTCGTGAAAGTTAATCAAAATGAATGTGTATCGCACCACACTTCTCTTTCTCCCACATATTCTATCACTGCAAAGGATAACTTTTTCAAAGTTCTGTTTTACGTTACCTTATTCGATGGGTCGTGATGATCTTGTTCAGTAGTGGGGCTCTTTTAAAATCATACCAAATAAGCAAGACATGGCGTTCTGTTTTCAACAATGAATTATTAACTAAAAGAAGACAGAATACTTGACTCTGTCACCTGTCACGAAAGATTCAATCTACGATGCAATGTCTTCATTACTTGTGAAAGTATATGTATATATATTATATATACCTATATATATATATATTATATATATATATATATATATATATATATATATCTAGATATCTATGATATCTATATATATATATATATATATATATTATATATATATAGATATCTATATCTAATTATATAATATATATTATATATAATATATAATATATATATATATATATATATCCTAGTATTATATATATATATATATATATTATATATATAATATTATATATATATATATATATATATATATAGTATCTAGATATAGATATATATATATATCTATATATATATATATATATATATATATATATATATATAGATATATTGATATATATATACTATATATATATATATATATATATTATTATATCTATATATATATAAATATAAAATATCTATATAATATAGATATATATATATATATAGTATATATATATATATATATATATAGAGAGAGAGAGACGAGAGAGAGAGAGAGAGAGAGAGAGAGGGGGGAGAGAGAAGAGACGAGGAGGAGGAGGAGAGAGATATATATCATCTATATATAATATATATATATATATATATATATATATATATATATATATATGTATATATATCTAGTATATATATATTCTATATATATAGAAAATATATCATATCTACATATATATATATATATATATATATAGATATTATATATATAAAATGTATAAATATATATAATGTGAGTATGATATAATAATCATACATAGATATATATATATATATATATATATATATATGATATATATATATGTATATATATGTCTACAAAGTAAAACTGAAACACTGGAGATGCTAGGCATTTTCATCTTAGAAGACATGGTGATCATGTCTTGGAAGTAAGAAGGAGCATCTCAAGTGCTTCAATTTTCCTTCGTGGCTGTAACTTTGTTCGTATGATTAATCATCACGATTTTAATTTTTCGTGAGTTAAAATTAAACATATATATTTAAATTTATATAAGAAGATAAAAGGCCCATAAAACACAATTTGAACGTTGCATCCATATACTTCTAGGCATTTCCTTCTGTGTCTCCGTTCACTGGTAAAATATGGACAGATGATGTCTTATAAGAGTATATATACAAAGCATAAGTAGCTGTGGCAGTTGTCTCCGTTGGTACGCATACCATTAGAGACTTCCCGCCACACCTACTTATGCTTTGTTGTATGATACTATTGTAACAAATCATCTGCCATATTTTACCAGTGAACGGGGGCACAGAAGGAAGCACTCGAAGTATATGGTTGCAACGTTCAAATTGTTTTATGGGCCTTTTATTGTATTATTGTATTATAGTAAAAGACACACACAAACACATATATAAGACTTTTTTTTGGGGATCGTTTTATTTTATATATATATATATATATATATATATATATATATATATATATATATGTATGTGTGTATGTGTGTGCGTGTGCGTGTGCGTGTGCGTGCGCGTGTGAACTTGGGTTAACCCCTCTCTCCTCACTCTGCAATGTCTGTATACTTGAGGTAACTATTACTGCTTCAGTAACAAATGATGTTACTACCATAGCTCAGTTAGAAAAG
>NC_061096.1:3967025-4004525 GCF_015104395.2 Macrobrachium nipponense
CTCTCTCTCTCTCTCTCTCTCTCTCTCTCTCTCTCTCTCTCTCTCATATTTACATCGTCTATCAAGAAAGTTGGTCAGTCGGGTATGTAGTGTGGGGATATATGGATTCACACACTAGCTGTAAATATACATGGACCATTATAATCGCCTGTACGATAATGTTGCCATATCATCAGGATTGTTCAAAGTTATATTTTATGGTTCTCTCAGTAATTTTCTATTGTTCTGTATTTTTAATTCAAATGGAAAAAAATTACTATCTATATGTGCGTGTTAGCCTTCATAAAGGATTTATTTCTGTAAAATAAGAAATAATTCTTTGGTAATTTAATAACTGGCAACATTCTGATTTCCGGAGAGATGTTCTCGACTTCATCACGTGACTGGATGCAGCTACCTTATAGGATGATGACTGTCTTTGTTTTCCTTTTAGAAATATGGATTACAGTGAAAATGTTGTTCCTCAGTCAGAAAATTCTATAATGGATCTGAGGGAAGAGCACCAGTTACTTATCAAATCAAATTTAGGGATGTAGGGCGACTTGGTGACAGCGTTACAAACACGTGAGGAAATGAAGCCAGTTAGAAGTAGCGGGAGGCGACTTTCACCTGGGAAACTCGCGGGAGAAATGAGGTAGTCCCACCAGAGAGAAGCAGAGTTTTTGGCGTAGTTTTGAAAATTAATTTCGGAGGTAGATTATGGACTGAATATGGGGAATTAGGTTTTCTTTAATATGTAGATATCAAGTAGAGAAAATAGTCTTTGGATTGGTTAAGTTTAGGTAGGGGACGCTATATCAAGTTATTACAAAGATATGAGTACGGTTTTGGGTTGGGCTGCTGTGAGCAGCCCTCAATACCTAGTATGAGAGATATGGATGGCTGCTCCCAGCCGCCCCAAGACCAGTAAGGGTTGAACAAGTGTGTAACGGCGCCTTTCTTTTATGGAACATGGTGAATTTTGGAGATGGCTGCAGCAAAAATGAAATTGGTACCAAGGTGATGTGTTATTACAATTTTTAGTGTCAACTAAAATATGTTTACAGTGGTTTGGTGAAACTTAAAAACATATTTGCAGGGGTTTGGTGAAACAATTTCGTTTTTTACACATTGCAAATTTTTATGTTCTGTGTTTGGTTCTTATGAAGTAATTTTTTGTGCATTTATCAATTTTTCTTATTAAAGTGTGTTTTTTTTTATTCTGTGATTAATGCTTTCTTTTCGCAATTTTGGTATTTTCCACATTTTTCTCTGTTCATTTGCATTCACAGTTTGATTAACTTAATTGTTTTCATTAATTCACCGTTCCATATTTAACTGAATTTAACACTTGTGAATTAACTTGCATTTACTTAGAATTCTTTTCAGGTTTTTGTGTTGCTTAGCACTTGCGAATTAATTTCCAAATTTTAGCTATTACCTAACACTTTTGAATTTCGATTGAATTAATTAATTCTCTTGATTTTTGTGATATATTAATTTTGATTTAATTTTACTTAATTAATTCAAGAATTAATTAAACTTTGTGTTGTTTTCAAGTAACAGTAAATTTCCCTGAGATGGTAAATTTCACTTTAAATTTTGAGTTTGATAATGAATTTTTGTATTTAAAATTTTTATAAGTGTATTAATTTTCTCCAGTATAATTAGTTTGGGTTTAGATATAAACATAGAGTGGTAATTGAGCTGTTTTCCTTCAATTTAATTGAAGTGAGTTAGAACCAGTGAAGTACTTAGACTTAGAATCAGGGAAATACTTCGACTTTTAAACTTGTTGATGGAGTGATGCCATTTAATTAATTCAATTACCTATAAGATTACCTCACACTTGTTTTAATGAACTTAGTCTGATTTTTTGTACTACTGGTAAGTTGTTTAAGTGATCACTGTTGCATTTAGTGTATTTTACCTGTGATGAAGGTTCAGGTGTCTGGATGTTGTGAGGTAATTATTTCATGATTAGTAGGTGTAGTAACCAGACACTTGGCACTTCGTCACAATATATATATATATATATATATATATATATATATATATATATATAATATATATATATATATATATATATATATATATATATATATATATATATATATATATATATGTTTGTGTGTGTGTGTATCGTCAGGCGAAGAGGTAAAGGCATGTTCAGCGTACATAAGATATATTGCACCTTCAAGGCTGGGGAATTGATAAGAATGCACGCATGTAAGACTTGCCACTAATAAAACACGGTACAATATTTAAAATTGAACGCTAAAACACTAAAACATTTAGAGTAAAAGTTAGATAGGGACTGAAGGACAGAGCGGGGGAAAAAAACACATACACTAAACTATACAAGTTTTTAGGATATCAACAACTGAACTGACGAGGACTGGGCATTTAAATTCGGTACATTAGTTTTTATTAAAATGGATTCTAATTTTAAAAGCTCATCATCTTTATTGGCTGATAAAATATTTTTAAAATTACCGATGCCCAAGAGAGAGCGACAGGTAATAGAGTGATTACGGACGCTAGATAACTCTGGATTGGATAGTTTGCATCCTGTTCGGAAACTGACTCCTTGTGGGCGCAGAAACGGACTTGTAGCAGCCTCTTCGTGCATCCAACATACGTACCCCGATTACATCTTGGACAAGTGTATTTATAAACTGTTGAACATCAAAGGCGGGCTTAATCTGTCTTTGGCTCTGAATAGAGATCGGATGCTTAGAGGATTTTTCGGAATTAATTTTAGATTCAAGGCTGGTAATTCATTGTTAATTAATTGCATAACTTTTTTTGAGGGAATTGTCATGGAGGAAAGGGAACTTAGCATAGATGTTTATCTTGGGAACGATATGTATAGGAGCTGGGGGTTCATTCTCAATAAATTTCTTAAACATGAAAATACATCTTATGTACGCTGAGACATGCATTAACCTCCCCGCCTTGTGATACTTGTAGGACTCGAGCCCCCTTACTAGTCTTCTATCTATCTATCTGTCTATCTATATACATATATAGATATATATATATATATATATATATATATATTATATATATATATATATATATATATATATATATTACGATCTCGACTCTCGAGATCGACAGGTTCTTAAAAATAATAAGCAATTGGGCTGTAGTGACTGACGACAGGTGACAAACAAAGGAGGGAGGAGCATAACAAAACCAAAAAGTTACCTTAAAATTAATTTATTTACAAAGAGTTAAATACATAATGTACAGTGAGTCAAGGTTCTGGGTGGCAAAAACACAAAAAATTATAAACTAACAATAATAATATGTAAAACCAGTCGAAGAATCAATAAAATCCACCCTTCAATAACAAAGCCAAAATAATGACAAAATAGGCTGTATAAGGGCAATAACAATCTGTAAATATAATCAATAGAAATAGGCAGCATAATAAATAATTAAAATTAACACTGAAGCGGCATAATGATACTCAGAGCAAAACAGGAACACTTCCTCAAACAATGAGGACAACAGTCCAATGCCGGACGATCAAGACAGAGCCGATACGACAATCACCTCGTCCTTGGAGACAATATGGACATCCTCCTCGAATGCTGGACGATCAAGACAGAGTTGATACAACAACCATCTCATCCTCAGATACAGTATGGAGGTCCTCCTCGACCACTGGACGATCAAGACAGGGTTGATACAACCACCAACTCGTCCTCAGATACTCTCCGCTGCTCTGCTGCCAAGACTCTGCCTCTCTGAACCTGACTGGTCGTTCTGCCCTCCAGAACCTGACTGACGAAGTTCGACGCCATCCAACAGACGTCAACTCACCAGCAATTGTATATATATGTATATATAAAATATATATATATATATATATATATATATATATATATATATATATATATGTATGTATAACTGAATCACAAAAGTTAGGAACGTGATAAATCCATAAATAAAGATATATGCCACGAAGGAAAAAATAAATGAAGGAGGATCTGCGAGACCTTTCGACGTTATACGTCCTTTACTAAGCTTAGTAAAGACGTTTAACGTCGAAAGGTCTCGCAGATCCTCCTTCGTTTATTCTTCCTTCATGGCATATATCTTATATATATTATATATATATATATATATATATATATATATATATAATATATATGTATGTATGTATGTGCATGTATACATATATATATATAATATATATATATATATATATATATATATATATATATCCCCACTTGGTTTGGTTTCCACCAAGAAATCTCATTTCTCCAGAACTATTTTTATAGAAAATTGTCACCCATCCAAACTTTTTTACAACAATTGTATAACTTTCTTAACTGTAAGTTTGTTCCAGTTTTAAATATTCCTGCTGTACCCAAGTTGGGATTTTACTTCAGTATTCCTTTTATTCATAATAAGTCTTTATGTTTTGCTAGATGACCTTGTTCGCCGACACCTTCCGGCGGTTAACCATTGTTTTTTTTTTAAGACATAAAAACAGACTAAGCCCCCTCCCTGATGACTTCCAATGTCATTTATTTATATACTTACCCCAAATGTAAGGTGGGGAAATATGTGGGGCTTCTCGTCGCCCACTGAAAGTCAGAATCGATTGTCATCGAGGAGTTAGTTACAGAACAGGTAATACATTAACTAATCGGGAATTTTCTAATGTACGGGATCATTCCAAACAATGTAAACTAGACATTGAATATGAACATTTTAAAATTCTTTCCAGAGCCACCTCGCCTCATTAATTAGTAATAATTGAATCTTTATACATTAAAAAACCTGTTCCCTCTTTAAGCAACCATACTACCTCTATAACATTGTATACCTGTCTTGAGTGTGCCCCTGTCTGTTTTTGTTTGATGTCATTCAGTCCTTGGTTCCCCTCCTGAAAGGTAGCGGTCTGTTTCTTGCATTCTGTCTATTAAAAATCATATTTTTTCGTTTTTCTTTTTTACTTCTAAGATAATTAAATAAATAAATATATATATATATATATATATATATATATATATATATATATATATATATATATATATATATATATATAGATATATATATATATATATATATATATATATATATATATATATATATATATATATATATATAATCAATGATATTAAATTTCCTGTGTTCAGTGAAGGTTCGGTATCCAGTGGATTTTGGTATAAAGTAAATGATATAATCTAAAATCAATTAAGAGAATTCCTATAAAAGGAAAATATTAAAAGTGTTTGAAAGATATTTGAATTGTATTTAGATACATTTAAAAGTAATGTATTTAAGTATTTAAATACATTGCATTTAGCTGTATTGTATTTGGTATTTAAATACAATTTTGTGCAAGTCAAGTATTTAGTATTTAGATACATTACAAAGTATTTGTGCTCATCTCTCTCTCTCTCTCTCTCTCTCTCTCTCTCTCTCTCTCTCCTTCGTACATCGGCACCATACGAAGAAGACTGTATTTCTTTGAAAGCTATGACTCTGGAAATTAAAGAAACTGGAATTCAAACCATTCAGACTAATTAAAGCCTAACACGAGTAGTATATATATATATACATATAATAAAAGGAGCCCATAAAAACACCAAAATATAGAGAGAAAAATACTATATTACTGATAATCTCCTTTTAATCTTCTTAAGCGTTGGTTGAATGAAAATCTTGTCGATGACATCTGAATCCCATGCTCATTTTGAGATGTTCATTACCTGCCTCTGTTTAATCAAGGCCGAATCCATCATTTGACTCTTGTACCGGCAGTTGCTGCTATAAATTATACGTTACAAATTCCAGTTTATTCTATGGTTATGTTGCCCATACCTAACTGACCGTTTATGTTGTATTAATCTCTGGGGAAGTGATTTTCCTGTAAATCCGATGTAAAGATTGGTCACAGTCCAGGAATGGGATTTCGTAAATGCCTGTGCCCTTTGGGGGTGTCTTTTGTTGGACGGTAATCAGGGATTTGGCTAAGGTGTTTGGGTAAGTAAATGCAAAAGGGTTAGACATGGGTCCCGATAGATATTCTGCATCACTTGTGGGCAGACACTTCCAAAGCGGATTAGGTCAAAGACCTATCAGACATTCAAAACAGACTTAAAGCAGCCTGGGTAGTCACAGAAGGCCACAGAAGCAGCTGTTCAAGAAAGAGTCACTGTAGGCAATGAAGTCATGTTACTTCACACTGGGCTTGCGCACCCATTAATAACACAGTTTACTGGCCCACACAAGATTCTAGGAAAGATTCTAGGAAAGTGGGTCAAGTGGCTCCACGCAAACTTGCTCAAACCTTACAAGACAAGAAAGGAGGAGGAAAATGGGGAATCCCCACCAACTGAGAAAAATATTATGAACTTCTATGCTATCTTTACATTCCTTTGTCAAAATATTTGCTATCATATCTTTCGTGTCGAGCCAGCTGTAGGAGTCCACAGAATTATCTTCCAATTTTTCCTTCCAATCTGTAATGGTATTTCGAAGTAAACGCTCCTCCACCTGTTTTCTACTACCTATCGATTCCAACAAAGGCCTAGAATCTGTAAACAATCTGACAGGAAGAGTTACTGAGCCTTTAATAGTTTTTCCAAAGAGTAACTGCCCACGTTGTTTAGCGAAGAATACGGAATCATCAACCAATATAGACAAATTCCTAGTTTCAGCTGCCTTTGCAGAGTGACACACCTTTTGTATTAACTTTGATTTCCAAAAGCTAGGTAGCATTGTACGTTTCCTTTGATCCCAACAAAACAAGATTTCGTCCAATGCTTTTGTTATCAGTCCGATGCGAAGCGTCTCCCAGGCCAAATACAACGAGATCGTCTTAATTGCCAATTCTTGAAAACATGATTTTATTTGGTTTGCTATGAACTCTCCTAACAACATGATTTACTCGCTTAAGGTCTCTTACCTTCGCATCGTTATTCTTCATTGACATTAGTAGAGCAATTATCAATAAATCTAGTATAGTATTCGCAACCACCCAGCCTATTTCATCAGCATACTTTCGATAGACTTTCATTTCTTGCTTTGTCAACAGATCATCAGGACTGGCTTTACGTATATCTTGTATCTCTTCAGTACTATTTGCATAATCCTCCATTAATATCACAATCTCGTTTTCTGATTTGTGTAAATCTAAATGCATTCTTCTCAACCTCTGACACGGTTAAAACACTTATAACCTTTTCTGTGATATTATTAACATATAATGTTGTTCCCGCGATGCTAAAATCATCAACATGGGTAATGACCATTCCTACAAGACTATTTTCCTCATACGATACTAAAATGCTTCATCGCCACTCACATTCTTCAATCCTTCGTGCTTAAAAATATCCTTTATTTTAAGTCAAAACTTTCTTCTGGCATCATCAAGTCCGTACAAAGGCTTCTCCAATTTCCAAAGTACACCTTTATTCAAATCTTTCGGGGGTTCAATAAAGACGCCTCCATCCAATGCTCTTGATTGTAAGAAGGCAGCCCTAATATCAATGGACTGAAGATCAAACTTTTAATTTGCTGCCACAGCTAAAAATATTTTAACACTTTCCTTCATAGATGTGAGAATCGGTTTGAGGTTTACATTCTTCCTGGAAGCCTCTGGCAGTAAGCCTGGCTTTATAATAACTTTTTTGACCGTCATGTTTTTCTTTTTTTGTAGTTACCCACCTACTGCTGATTCTCTGTTGTCCATCATCCTTCACTTCTTCAAAAGTATTGTACTCAGTGAGATTTTTATACTCATTTTCTTTAGCTATAAGCGCTTCAAGCAACTTATGATACATAACTGGGAGTTCCACCACATATACCGTATTATCAAAGTTAAAACATTCAGCCTTTTCTGACTTCAGCCAATATGCACCAATAGCATCATCCTTCTTGTCAACAAAATCAATGGTTCCGTTATTATATTTCTTTTTCTTCTCTTCCTCATAGTTACTAATTTCCTTATACTCTTTTTTCATCTTCTGTCTCTACTAAAACTTCAACCTTTCTAGAATGAGATCTCGCGTTTCTTCTTAAATCATCCTTTACCTCATCTTTCTCTTCAAAAAGGTTATTTTCCTTTTTTTTATATTTCTCCTAACTACTATCAGTGACTGTTATTCAGTCCCTCGTTATTGTCATCTTCAAGAGCATGTACTTTGTAAGGCTGTACTTTACAATCAGCAACCTTTTTCAAATCACCATTTGCCCAAATAAAAACAACTCTATTCCTGTGACAAAATACTTTTACAGGACCAGACCAGCTTTTATTACTTTTCTCCTGATAAAATACTCGATCCTCCTCATCGTATTTTATGTTATTAAAGCTACCTTTTCTCATTTTGGGAGCCTTCATCAACTTACTTTCAAATTCTTCTTCCCTAGATTTTTTAGTTATCTAATGGTGCCTTTCCATAATCTTTGACACTGCTTCACTGTCGAATAAACTTTCTGTGGCTAGACTTCCAATTGAAATTCCTGGAAAAATAACTGATTTCCCTGGTACCAGTCTCATACGTTCATATCCAAGAATATTTACATTTGTATTGTGTGTCCATGCTGCCATATTTACTGCCATTTTCAATTCTATCTTTTTGTATGCGTCTAAAATCTTCTTCACTGTAACATCAGCTGAATGATGGTTTCTTTCATTTAATCCATTACTCTAGGGAGAGTATGGTGGACTAAACTTTACAGTAAAGCCAAACTTACTTGCATATTCATTTAACCCCTCATTCTGAAATTTGGTTCCATTATCAGCCCCAAAGCCAACTGAAGGAAAATCAAACCGCCAAGTACAGCCTTTATTCAAAGCATCAACTATAGTTTCCATTCGCTTGTGTGAAACTACTACACCAGAAATAAACCTAGTGAACGAGCAGACCATCCAAAGTATGTATTTACTTCCATTCAGTTTCAAATCATTGGTAACAATCTGATTAAAATCAGTTACTTTTTGGATTGCTACTTTCGGCCTTCCCATAGATATTTTAAATTTTTGACAAATTTTGCAGTTCATTACAAGTCTTTTCATAATTTTCCTGATTTCATCTTCCAGTAAATTAGCATTTTATGATTGGTTACCTCATGGATTTTCTTTACTTTTCTATAACTTTGTACTTCTCTTTCCTTTTTTATAAAGAAAACTGTTTCGTCCGTTGTCTACGTTCCACATTTATTTAATTGTAAAGCCCGATGTCCTCCATCAGTGTCGTATAATTGAAATCTTCTTTACTTGTGTAAATTAATGATCATGACATTATTATGCATTATATCGACGTTCCAATCCTTTAGGGTGTTTTTCCCAAACAAAAAAGGTATATTCTTGGCGTTAATCACATTTGCATCCACCAACATTTCCACAAAACCATCTTCAGTATCTTTTTCTTTCCATGAAACTGGAAGACTAATTATTTCTGTGCTGTGAAAAATAGTTCCATCTCCAAATCTAAAATCCTGAGATCAAGGCTTACTTTACAAACCCTCCTTCATTATGTTATTTGAACAGAGACATCTGTTTAACCATTATCTTCTAACGAGAATTTTTGGACATCCAGTGTCAACAATCATAGCTTCCACTTCCTCAACTTCTTTTATGAAGAGCACTTCCATAGTACGACCAATCAATATCGCCTTGTTTTCTTCGGACACACATCTGACATTTGCATTCTTTAGCAATTTCTTTAATTCATTCATTTCTTTCATAAGCTTCTCACAGCTTTTTTCAATATTTTTTAATCTTTCATTAACTTTCTTAGCTGATTGCAATCTAAAGTTAGGTGATCTATCGAATCTTCCTGCATAATTGTTACGTGTTTTTGAAAATGATATAAAAGGCGTTTTCGAAGACGATCTAGATTGCGTTCTGGAAGGTCCTCTTCTATGGTTACCGGATTCTGTTCTCCAATATCTTGGATTCGAAGTGGACCTCCTATATCTGTTGAAGTTTGGTGATTTTTTAAACTCCTTCCAATTCTGGTAACGACTTCTATTATCCGTGTAAAACGTAGAAGTCCTGTCAAAAGATTCAACTGCCATCGAATCTCTATTGTTTTCTGTTTTCAGCTTTCTAAATTCCATCTTCAATTTGTGAACAACATTTTCTTCATCAACATCTTCAATAACTTCTTTGAGGCGGGTCTTTTCATCCGTAGTTATTTTTCCTCCTTCATAAGCTGCCTTTATCATTAATAAACTCATTGGATAATTAAGACAAGTATTTTTTTTTTCCTCAGACTTTCAAACTTATGTAGAAATTTCTGCCAACTCTCTGATTTGTCAGCTGAAAAGGCAAGAACTTTCTCTATAATGTCATTACACTTTTCAGCCTTGGTTCTTGCAGATTTCTCTGCCAGAACCTCTAATAAAGGGCCCCATAGACGTTACGACCGGCGGATCAGGTTCCGTTTTGTATCCGGCATCCGCGTGGCCCATAGACGTTCGGATTCACTTCAGTTTGCCAAAACCTGGTAGAGGTCGGACGTGGACGCTCTGCTCAGTGATGACGCTAGACTGACTGCGCTCTTGCAGCAGAAACTGCAAAACCTCAGCGAAAAAGGAGAGCCTGAACTGAACTATGGTTGAAAAATATAATAAATTCTCTGACGATTGTTTATTTACTGATTTGAAACTCTATCCTGGTGTAGTTTAATTACCCGAGAACGGATGAGCAGACCGACATGGAATTATTAATACAAACAGTGTCCCCTTTTAAAGAAAGAAAAAAAATTGTATGAGACAACCAAAATCACGAGAGGTTGCTGGATCACTTCGCTTACGTGCCATATATATATACTATATACCACTAGACTATATGTAATATATCTATATATATATATATATATATATATATATATATATATATATATATATATTACATATAGTCTAGTCGGTATATAGTATATATATATGGCACGTAAGCGAAGTGATCCAGCAACCTCTCGTGATTTTGGTTGTCTCATACAATTTTTTTTTCTTTCTTTAAAAGGGGCTACAAAAAAGTTGAAAATAGTGTTTTTTACTTGGCTAGAGGAACCGTAAGGTTTAAGGGTCTATTCTGCTTAACGGATCATATAGACTATATACCACTAGACTATATGCAAGATGCATATATATATATATATATATATATATATATTATATATATATTGCATCTTGCATATAGTCTAGTGGTATATAGTCTATATGATCCGTTAAGCAGAATAGACCCTTACCTACGGTTCTCTAGCCAAGTAAAAACACTATTTTCAACTTTTTTGTGCACAAAAATTTTTAGTTTATACAGGGCACACAGAAATGTTATTGAATATATTGTCATAAACTTTTATTTTATTTTGTGTATGGAAAATAGCAATGTAATTTGAACATAGTTTTAACGCATACATACATCTAGTACACACACACACACACACACACACACACATATATATATAAGCTATTCATGTGTGTGAGTATGTTAGTTATGTATGTATCGTGTGTATATTATGTCTGTATGTATTAGTACTAATGTTTAAATTACATTGATATTTGTCGCACATAAAATAAATTTATGATAAATCTTTCAATAACATTTAAATGTTTTGTTTAAATAAAAATTGTTGTGAAAAGTAGAAAAGATTAGAAAATTATTCATATATATATATATATATATATATATATATATATATATATATATATATATAATATATATAATCATCATCCCTCTGTAATTTTCCAAATTAGCTATCATAGTAATTTTTCCAAATTAGCCTATCATGTCCCTAAATTCTCTTTCAAACTCAATAAAAATTCTGCTTACTTTTGTTGTTTTTTTCGTTGTTTTTTTCCATTGAAAATGGCGGAGAATTTGAGACTGGAATAAATTTATATAAAATATCATACATACACATACACAATATATATATATATATATATATATATATATATATATTATATATATATATATATGCACTGCATATAAATAATTACTTGTAATTGAGGGTAATCTTATAAACTGACCGATTGAATAAAAGTTTTAAATGCAAATCAACCAGTGTACTGAAAAATAATCTATATCTTAATGAACCACAATCTCAAAGGATTTGGGAGAGAGGGTTCTCTAATTGCCAAGATAAATCGTGGTCGACAAGAGTGGTCGATAACCATAAGCTGATAATTAAGGCATGCAGGTGTGTCCTAAGCAACATGTTTTTATAGAAGCTGGCTTGCAAAAAGTCTTAATATCTTGTAAATAATTATCTTTGTCAGTTTGTTCTTATTTTCTTGTAAATACCTTTTTTCAAATGTTTTCTGTATGTTTCATATTCATTTAGTGAATTTCCATAAAATATTTCTGTTGCTTACTGTTTTGTCTACGTTATTCATGATATTCTTATAAACTTCGTTGAAGATTAATGTCTTTAGGTGATTTGTTGCTACGTTTCTTTTGATTAAACTGTATAGGTCCTACTAAACCGGATTTCTTCTACTTGTTTATTTAATACATATCTTTATAAACAGATGTGTGTGTGCTTCAGTATAATGTAATTATCTAAAATACACACTTATCCCTTTAAACAAACCACTTTTACTTAACATAAATAGTAGAAAATAGCA
This sequence comes from Macrobrachium nipponense, assembly GCF_015104395.2. Classification (NCBI taxonomy): domain Eukaryota; kingdom Metazoa; phylum Arthropoda; class Malacostraca; order Decapoda; family Palaemonidae; genus Macrobrachium; species Macrobrachium nipponense. The sequence goes on from NC_061096.1 coordinate 3,979,611, forward strand.
GAAAAGTCATGTGAGAGTACAGCGGACTCACTGCCCTATATCCAGCATGTAATGGTTTGGTTGAAAAATTTAAAGGCACCTTAAAGACAATGTTGAGAAAAATGAGTTCAGCAAGACCAAAAGACTGAGACAGGTACTTGCCAGCATTGCTATTTGCTTATAGAGACGTTTCTCAAGAAAGTACTAGATTTCCACCTTTTGAACTTTTATAAAGTAGAACGGTCAGAGGACCAATGACTGTGCTGAATGAGTTATGGATGAAGGAAGAAACTATACCAAATGTGAAAAGTACTTACCAGTATGTGATAGACCTGAAGGAACAACTGTCAAGAACCTGTGAACTAGCACAGAAGGAACTCAAAAAATCCAGTGCAATATACAAGAAATATTACGAGAGAAAAACAAAGATTAGCACTTTTAAGTGGATGATTATGTTCTTATCCCAACTGATCAAAATAAACTGCTGATGCAAAAGAAGGGACCTTTAAAGGTCCTTGATAAGAAAGGATTAGCAAATTATCGTGTAGATTCAGAGGAATCCGATGATAATGAACACCTAGTCCATCTATTACCCATGAAAGCAACAGAGTCTTAAGCTAATGTCAATGTAAGCCAAGCATTAATTAGTGAACAGCTTGCATCTGTGAATACCTTATTACATGAATTTAGGGATGTTTTGACAGATCTGTGTGGGTGAACTGATCTCATTCAACAATAAAGTCCATTTGATTACTGAGGAACCCATCAGAAACAGACCATATCAAATCCCGTATGCAATGAGAGGCACAGTACGAGCAGAGATACAGAGCATGCTAGATATGGATGTCATCGAGCCATTTGAATCTCCATATGGCAATGCCATTGTAGTGACAAAGAAATCTAATGGAAGTAACTGTATCTGCATTGATTTCAGAAAGTTAAACAAGGTAACCTTTTTTGATCCGGAACCTATGCCAAACCCAGAGGAGATAATGACAAAAATTAGTCAAAGCAAGTTCTGTTAAAAAGCTGACCTTTGTAAAGGCTATTGGCAGATTCCAATGAGACCAGAGGATCGTGATTCGGCATCATTTTTAACTCCCGATGGATTATACCGATTTAAAGTCATGCCATTAGGTATGTCGAACAGTCCAGCAACATTTAATCAATTGATGCCTAAATTATTAAAAGGTTTGGAACACACTGATAGTTTCTAGGATGACATCTTCATTCATACGGAATCTTGGGAAGAACATCTCGAAGAATTAAGAAATTCTTGGAGAGGCTAAGGTGGGCATGCCTGACAGCAAAGCCGTCAAAGTGTGAAGTTGCTCAGATACAGTTGGTGTATTTAGACACCTGATTGGCAGTGGTACTATTGAACCTATAAATGATAAGTAGAAGGCTATTCAAGAGGCGCCTAGACCAGAAACAAAGAAACACTTCAAGTCATTCATAGGGTTAATTGGCTATTACAGGAAATTTGTGCCAAGCTTTGAATCTTTAGCAGCTCCATTAACTGACTTGACAAAGAAAAGATTTCCAAATAAGTTAGAATGCAAACCCGAACATGGCAATGCGTTCAAAACTATGAAGTCTATGTTACTTTGTAGTAAACAGGTTTCATGCTACATAGAAACATGTTACTTTATTCTAAAGACAGAAGCATCCAACAGTGTGGTCGGCGCTGTGTTGATGCAGGTGCATGATGGGAAGAAATATCTTATTGTCTATGCAAGTCATAAGCTGATGAACCATGAACAGAGGTATGCAGTCATAGAGAAAGAGTGTCTTGCTATTGTTTGGGCTTTACAAACGCTTCAAGCTTACTTGTAAGGCAGATTTTCTATAATAGACAGACCATCAGCCTTAATGCATCTCCGAAAGGCAAAAGTTTTCAATGGTAGGTTAATGAGATGGTCTCTTTTTCTACCGTCACATAATTTCAGAATGGAGGTTTATTAAGGGGTCAGAAAGTGTGGGAGCTGATTTTCTTGGTCTTCATATTACATTATAGACGTTAGTACATTCCAAGTTAGTTTCTTTTTTTTTGTATAGTTTCCCTTGTAATGTATCACAAAATCTTATTTTGTGTGTCAGGAAGGGAGGTATTGTCACATTTAATATTATGATTAGTGCATAAAGTTCCAATCATATCACTGAATACATTTAAAGTTCGTAACTAGCATATCAGAGGTCACTGGGATCAAGTGTTCATCAGGCAGCCAGGTTCTTGAGACGTCATTGACACTAAAACCGAGTGGTCAGTGTGGTTCTGTTACCAGTGTGGTTCTGTTACCTGTGTGGTATTTTCTAAATACGTATACCTCTTAACATAAAAGGACTTGACACAACAAATTCACTTATTGTGGGAGAGCTGTATTTGGTTCCAGTGACCATTTTGGGTGCAGTATACCACAGTTCGAGCTTCTGCATACAAGTTGTCTAGTATTCCTATGGGGCTGTGGCACTAATCTTGCAACCTACAGCGGATCACAGCTCTGGTGGATGTCCAAGACGGGCTCGGGATTCAACACCTATACCAGTTTTGTTTCTATGTAGCATGAAACCTGTTTATAGCATTTGCATACCCTAATTTGTGTTAAATTGTTCCTAATTATTAGTGTGTTAAATAAACTGTTATGATTTTACTTTTGTTTCCTCTTTAAGTAGTTAGTAGGCTGGTTGGTTAAAGAGCCAAACACAATTCAGTGCAGCTGTGAATATATATATATTATATATATATATATATATATATATATATCTATATATATATATATATATATATATATATAGATATATATATATATATATATATACATAGATATATATATATATATATATATATATATATATATATATATTTAATCACTTTAGCACGTGATTCATTTATCACAAATATCCAGAGGTGAAAAATAAGACTTTATTTCCAAGCCATAGACGAAGGACTGATACATAGTATTAGAAGTCACAAATATATATACTACAGAGACCGTACTGACTAACATACACACAAGCGTTTGAGACTGCAGATCCACCCACAGGCAGGTGTAAAGGTAGGAGTGGTTTTCAAAACTCATCTGGCTAAAATTCACAACATACTCTCAAGGGACACTACCGATAGACGTAGCCACCATAGGCGACAACAAATCCACACCTGACAGGTGTGAGGGTGGCGGGGTTGGAAATCGCATTAGCACTACTGCCCCTTACTGTGTTTTCAGATATAATAATCCTACTTCCATATATTTCTACTGCCTACCTTAAAATTTAAACAATTTACAGATTTAATTTGATATTAAACGATCAAGTTTATACATTCCTTGACTGATGTTCATATTATGGTTGTAACTTTGTTTTATAAAGCTAGATTCAATGATATTCCTTTCTATTATATTATTAGAATACACAATCCTTTTTGCCCTTTCCCAGTTAATAGCATGATAGTTCTCACTAACATGTACAAAAATACCATTGTCTGCCTGTGCATATCACATACATTTTTTATGTCGTTCCATTCTCTTTTGCAGTGCTTTACCCGGATATTTATATACACATCCTTTAGTATTGTCGGGGAAGTTTCTTTCAGGGAAATTTCTTTCATATTTTATTATAAAGTAGTACAAGTGAATCTTGTGTTGTAAGGCTGTTTTTGGTTTTGATACATGGTCTTTTTTCCTTTATTCCGAAAATAGGCAAGAAATTGAAATATCCTGACAGTGTACTAAACAATGCATTAGATGCGGCAAAAGAGACCATGTATCAAAACCAAAAGGAACCTTACAATACAAAAAAATTTGCTTGTACTACCTTATGATAATAACATGAAAGGTATCCCCCATCTCCTGAAGAATTTTGGTGTTAATGTCGATTTTGAAAACAATAAAACAATGAAACATGTACTTATCAAGAATTCCCCCGACAATACTAAAGGATGTGTATATAAAATTCCATGTAAGTCTTGTGACAACTTTTACATTGGTCAAACAGGTAAAACACTGGAAAAGAGACTAGAGTAACAAAACAAATGTGTGAGATATGCACAGGGAAACAGCAGTATTTTTGTACATGTTAGTGAGAACAATCATGCTATTAACTGGGAAAGGGCAAAAAGTATTGTGTATTCTAATAATATAGTAGAAAAGAATATCATTGAATCTATCTTTATAAAAGAAAGTTACAGCCATAATATGAACATCAGTCAAGGAATGTATAAACTTGATCCTTTAATATCAAAAGAAATTTGTAATTTGTTTAAATTTTAAGGTAGGCAGTAGAGATGTATGGAAGTAGGATTTTTATATCTGTAAACACAGTAAGGGGGCAGCAGTGCTAATGAGGTCTCCAACCCCGCCTCCCTGACATCTGTCAGGTGTAAATTTTTTGTCCCTTATGGTGGGTACGTTTATCGGTAGTGTCCCTTGAGAATATATTGTGAATTTTAGCCAGATAAATTTGGAAAGCCACTCCTACCTTGACACCTACCCGTGGGTGGATCTGCAATCTCAAACGGTTGTGTACGTCAGTACTGTATCCGTAGTATAATATTTGTGACTTCTAATACTGTCAGGACCTACAACCCGCCTCTTATTTTTTACCTATGGATATATATATATATATATATATATATATATATATATATATATATATATATATATATATATATATATATAGAATAACGACAACACATAAATTAATTGAAATAACTTATAGAATGCAGCAAATCATAGTGATTCAATATTGAAATTAGAAGTCGTCGTTCTTTCAGTTTAATTAGCGTGAACTTAAATATCTATAATTCATAAGGGAAGAGCTTCTCTCTAGCCGAAGTAAGCGAATAATGTCTCACACATCTCAATTTGTTTGTCGCCCTTTCATGATGTACTATATATATATATATATATATATATATATATATATTATATATATATATATATACCTATAGATATATATATATAATATATATATATATATATATATATATATATATATATATATATATATATATATATATATATATAAGCATTTTCAGAAGTTTACTTTTTTTGTTTTGCCCAGCCGGAATAACTTCAAATATTTTTTTTCAGCCAGAATACTGTAAAATCTTTTACGTGGCATAATTAAGAACTTGACAACAGATTTATTAGTAACATTCTTGATCATAATACATGAGTGTGTTAATTATCTCAATATGTTTCTTATCTAAAAAAAAGGTTAATGCTAATGTCTGCATGGACAGATGTGTCTGTGTTAGAGATAGATGAGATAGAGAGTGAGTGATAACTTTTTTTGGCAGAGAATCAAGTTCTTAATTATGCCACGTAAAAGGTTTTACACTGTTCTGGCTGAAAAAATATTCGAAGTTATTCCGACTCTCACATGCTTGCATGTGAGAGACAGGGAGACACAGAGAGAGAGAGAGAGAGAGAGAGAGAGAGAGAGAGAGAGAGAGAGAGAGCATTAGTCGTAACTTATAATTTAATACAGATGTGCATTTGGATCATTTCGGTAAAATTTTGGTTGATGGAAAATTAAATGAGTGTCTTGTCTATAGGGAAATTTATGCAGCATAATTGAGGAAAGGGTCGCACAGGACGGCTTTCTCAAGAAAGGACGAGAAAAATTCCGGGTAATGAAGTTACGGATGGGAAGTGAACATGTGAGGTTTTTGGGAAATGCATAATGAAGATAAAGGGAAGGTTCGGGTTATTTAACAGTATGTGCGATTATTGTTCATCTTGTCAGAAAAAGAATCTGCGTTTATAAGGCATTTCGAATCAGCGTCCGGTAAAAATGAACATTAGTCGGAATTAGTTTTTTCTTATTTCAATATAATTTTATATATATCAGTAATGATAAAATTAAGAGACACAGGCCACTAGAAATCAATCAGCAACTCTGGCTGAGGAAAATATTTTGGAAATGTGGAAGACCGATTATTACAAGAAAGATATACTGATGTGAAGGAAATTTAGGCCATGGAATAGACAAAATGGTAAGACCAGATGATAGAGGAATTGCGGGTAAAAATCCGGGGTAATGAAACCATAGAAGAGAATAGGAAATAAAGGTTTTTTGGTTCATCAATACCATAGGAGGCGGAAAATACTTCATCAACAGTCGAAGAAATGAGAAACCTGCCAAATCAACCAGCGGAAAAAGCTAGTAAGTAGACAGAGTACGGACCAGTTCATTTTTATGTTATGAGTTATTCCAGATGAATGGTCGTTGTTGATCAAGAATTGGGAAAAAGAATATGCGATTTGGATTATCGTACTATACTGTTAAATTACTTGCAAAAGTGAGAGTTCTGTGTGTGAGTGTTTATTGAATCACTTGTTGGCTTTTAATTCAGTGTTCGCTCGCTCACCAAGTTACGTCCTTATTGACGAGCTCCGTATGAACGTGCGTACACCTTGAATGATAATACCTTGAGGAAGTTTGACATCGAAGCAGTTCCGATACCTTCTCCATGCTCATAATTTACGCATGTGTGCTCAGATATCTCATGTGGGCTTCAGGAGAATTGTTGTTTATCGGTATTTGATTATCTTTGGTTGGGATAAAGAATGAGGTTTTTAGTAACTCGATGTCTGTTGACAAATGAATAAGAATCAGACGAAGAACAACACTGAAAGTAACAGTAATGTTGAAAACCTGAGTTAATTAAAGATTTCATCCTCGATACTATAATGAACACTCGCTCTAGAAAGCAAGTTAAAATAAAGAAACTACGGGAAAACTATCAAGGGTTCAAGTGAGTTAATTTTTCAATCTGTTCAATAATAATATAATAATAATAATAATAATAATAATAATAATAATAATAATAATATCTTAGGAAGCAGACCCTCTCTCAAGCATACTTTATTAAAAGTAATGGCTACTTCAGCAGCATTACACTTGTAGAGATTCTTCTCTATTTTCCGAATAGCGGCTTTTTCCGTGCTACTTAGACAGGCTAGTAGAGCGCCTATGGAGGTCATTGTGATCAAATACAGAGCCAAAATTGGTGTATATATTTGAATTTTACAGATAAACTATGATACCATAGTTATCAAAGTCATTAACGATATATATATATATATGTGTCTCTCTCTCTCTCTCTTCTCTCTCTCTCTCTTTCTTGAAGCAAGCGAGCTTTCGTCTGGAGCTGCCAGACATCCTCGGGCTGGGAAGCTGAGGGTGGACTGATCTTGAAGCGGTGTCCGTCCTCGTTTATATTTGGAGTTGACAGCAGGGGAACCGCCCCATGCTGATCTACTATTGGCTGGTGGCGGTAGGTCTTCGTTTTCATTGGTGGCTTGAACCGGGTCTCAAGCCACTTTCCATGCGTTGATGGTTTCGATACTGTAAGTCCTGCAGCCGCCTAGACCTCCTTAGCGGCGCGCTTACGTCGATGGGCGTTTCGCTATGCTGCGGGACGTCACGGCTAACTTGATTATGATTGGCTGCGGGAGTATCTCGTTCGGGGGCGTCATCTTCCGTGGAGTTGTCGTGCACGACAACTCCACGGAAGATACTCCGCAGCCAATCATAATCAAGTTAGCCGTGACGTCCCGCAGCATAGCGAAACGCCCATCGACGTAACCGCGCCGCTAAGGAGGTCTAGGCGGCTGCAGGACTTACAGTATCGAAACCATCAACGCATGGAAAGTGGCTTGAGACCCGGTTCAAGCCACCAATGAAAACGAACGCCTACCGCCACCAGCCAATAGTAGATCAGCATGGGGCGGTTCCCCTGCTGTCAACTCCAAATATAAACGAGGATGACACCGCTTCAAGATCAGTCCACCCTCAGCTTCCCAGCCGAGGAATGTCTGGCAGCTCCAGACGAAAGCTCGCTTGCTTCAAGAAAGAGAGAGAGAGAGAGAGAGAGAGAGAGAGAGAGAGACATATATATATATATATCGTTAATGACTTTGATAACTATGGTATCATAGTTTATCTGTAAAATTCAAATATATACACCATTTGGCTCTGTATTTGATCATGACCTCCATAGGCGCTCTACTAGCCTGTCTAAGTAGCACGGAAAAAAGCCGCTATTCGGAAAATAGAGAAGAATCTCTACAAGTGTAATGCTGCTGAAGTAGCCATTACTTTTAATAAAATAATAATAATAATAATAATATTTTGTTAAAGAGGATGGCAGCATTAGTGGAATTGATTTTATATATGGTCTTTTCAGTTCTTATTATTTTCTTCTCATCAGGGCTGATATTTGCTAATAGCTGGCCGATGTTCATATTCTGGTTAAGGAAATGTCTTCTAAAAATATCAGTTTATTAATATGGTAACTAAACGTGGCGTACGGTAGCCGTAGAGTTTACACATTGCAGTTTGGACGTTGTCTAAGGGCGTAGCGGAATTCCAACGTCCAGACTACAATTTGTAAACTCTACGGCGACTATACTCCATGTTTAGTTACCATATCAATAAACTAATTTTTTAGAAGACATTTCCTTAATTAACCAGATTATGAACATCGGCCAGCTATTAGCAAATATCAGCCCTGATGAGAAGAAAATAATAAGAAGAACTAGAAAGACCAAAAATAAAATCAATTCCATGCTGCCATCCTCTTTAACAAAACATGTTTGAGAGAGGGTCGCCTACCTTCAAATAATAATAATAATAATAATAACTTAAATATAACTCAAGAAACGTTTCTCCTTCCCACCGCCGCCCGAAGAGCAGCGAGCGACCCCCCGACGATGCCAGATAATCAGGAGCCCCCAGAAGATGATACGATTCCTGCTACAGACGGAATTCCTGACGTTCATCCCCAGACGCACTACTGTGGCGCTCGCATGAGAGAATCCCCGAGACCTTCGAGGCGAGATCCACGGCTTCGCCCAAGACCGGCCCGACCAATGAGAATGCACGACTCGTCCGAAGATGACCTACGAGAAGGTCGAAACGTCACATGATACCAGCTATACCAGCACCAATACCAGCCCTTAAACCAAAGACGACCCCGGCCCGAACTGAACTACGCTTACGGAATAATACCGGCACTGACGACGACCCCTGCTTGACCTGGACCTGATATCCTGTTCTAATAAAAGATTCCTTCAGCATTTACAATTTTTTGAAAATTCCCAATATGAATATTGGCCAGTTACTCAGAAACATCGCTGAGCCTGAGAAGCGAATTGTAAGGAAAATAGAAAAAACAATATATAAAATCAACTCGCTTAATTCTGCTGAACCTAAATGTAAGCTTTGCCCATTTTATGGAGTGACGTGAGGGACATTTTATAGTCTTCGTTCTCTCACCTAGGTCGCATTCGGTTTCAGCCAGATGTTCGCTTCATAGGAATTCAAAATACAGAGAAGATTAAAACTATAGAGCCATAACAATAACAATCCACGTTCATTATTGTTATAAGAACTGTGTAAGATCGCAAGAATTGATGGAAAGACGCCGAACTTAGAAACTTTCAAAGGACACGAAGATTCTGAGAACATTTAACATCCCTCTGCTCACAACATGACTCCATATTCAAACAAGAGACGATTGTTGAGAAAGGATAGGGAAATCAAGAAAAATGATATCTCCTTTGAAACGATCTGTTGAGCCGCGACTGTATGATAGAGGGGCTTGAAGAAGTATAGTAGATATTTGAAAGATGAAGTAGACAGAGTTCAAAGCATAGAGTGTCAATATCTTGAGATGCTATCTGCTTACCAGTACTACGCAGTTGGGTGGTCTGGTAACCACACAAATTGAACAGAGGTCTAGTACGATTGTGATTTTTTTTCATCATTAATGTTTAATCAGCAGTGTTTGGTGAATCTTTAGTGAGTAAGTGTTCAGTGAATGTTTAGGGTTTAGTGAATGTTTTGTGAATGTTTAGTGAGTAAGTATTTAGTACATTTATAGTTAGTGTCTACGATTCAGTGAATACTTAGTGCAAGTATTAATTAAATGCTTAACGAGTATTTAGACTTTAGGGTTTAGTGAACGTTTTGTGCATGTTAGTGCTTAGTGGATGTTTAGTGTGTAAATGTTTAGTTTTTAATGAGTGATTAGTGAATTCTTAGTGAGTTTTTAGTGTTTAATAAGAGTTTAGCATATAGTGAGTGCATAGTGAATGTTTAGTGAGTGTTTAGTGTAAAGTGAATACTTTGCGAATGTTCAATATATAGTGAGTGCTTAGTGACTAGTAAGTGTTTAGTGTTTAACGAATATTTAGGGTTAAATGAGTGTTTAGCGTATGTTTACTAAGTGATTAGGGTGCAGTGAGTATTTAGAGAGTGCTTTGTGTTTTATAAGCGTGAATGTATAGTGAGTGCTAAGTATTCTATGAGTGTTTAGTGAATGTGAGAGTTTACTAAGTGTGTGCTTAGTGAGTGCGAGTGTATAACAAGTGTGTGTGTTTAGTGAGTGTCAGAATATAAGGGGTGTTAGTGTTTAGTAATTTGTACTGTCGGCCAAAAAACTCGTGCAGAGTTTCATAATTTTTCGTTCACCTGCCTGACGCACGATTCATGCCTTATTTATCTATTTATCTTTTCAAAGATGGAAGAAATCATGTGTAATGACGTTAAAAACAGTCACCGATATCTTTAGAACATTATGTTATGTTATTGTGTAAAACTATTTTCCATATTGCAAAATTGACGTGAACGAAACAAAGTGATAAAAAACGTTATATCACAACCATAGATATACATTACCAAATAGATAGGAGACACCTATCACTAGTAGTATCACATAAACATAGTCCTTAAATTATCATTTCAATATTAAGTTGAAGGTAGTTGAACTATTCCATTTGTTAAATTTTACAGAAAACATTGGAATCTCACGAAACGCTATCAAATTTAAAAACAAAAAGAAAAAAAAAACGATATCGTAACAGTGTGAACCAGGCGACCTCACTCTATTGCTTTTAATTTTATGTGCACGGGAATCTAATAAACATCCCTCGATGAGCGAGAGAATTATTGCACTGCATTCGGTGCAAGTTCCAGTTGGAGAGATATCAAGAAAGCTTAATAAACCGGAGAGAATCATACATAGATGAATAAAAATATTTAAAGAACGGCAAAATTTAGATTATGGGCCCAGAGGTGGAACACCTCGGAGCACCACAAGAGAGCAAGACAATACAGTAATGTAAATGTTGCTGAGCAACATTCATTTGTGAACTTTGAATTCTAATGCCTCGTCACGACATTGCTGAACCAGGATGAATACTTTAGATGGAGAGGAAGAGATTTTTAAACCTACACTTTAAATCTTTGATAGTTGTCTAATGAATAAGTCTAATGAATAAGCAAACTTATCTTTGATGGATGAGAGATTTAGTTAGGCTTACTCTTTTTGTTTTGTTTTTTATCGGCGCCAGTGAATACCACGGATAGGGAGGGAAACAGTTTCAACGATGCATGCATTTTTTTCTTCAAAACCTAAAGAATACATTTTATTGGGAGATACTTTATTAACATCGGCCTAATCCTTCCATCACTCCTATACGCCACCTCCGCTCTCTTCTACATCACAGGCGACTTGATCCGACTTATCGCTACGAACTCCATCGTGCGAAAGCATCATTAATGATAACAGTTATTTTAAAATTCTCCGCGCCGACAACGGACGCCTTAAAATGCATGTTTATAAAATATTTTCTGTTCAAAGAAACTTTATCTTTCATTCCACAAAATATGTGCATACACTCGTGTTACACCCTGTAGCCGTCAAAGAGCAACCCTTGATTAAAGCAGAAGGTTTTTCTTGAAAAAAAAAAAAAAAAAAAAAAAAACATGAAATAGACTTAAACGAGAACTTCACATTTCATATTTCTTATCCTTTCAGCTACTTATAATATGCTTAATTTGAATTAATTTCTCTTTAGAAGAAATGAATAGCTACAGATAGATCAACCTAAGAAAGGTTTAATGAAAGTAAGCGCTCGTCAGTTTTGACTCCCACAGCTTTCCAACGTGTCCAAATGAAACAGGATGATATGCAAGGAATTCGATAAAAAATAAGACGGAATTATATACGTTTGATTTTTTTATGATTGCTTTTTGACTTTGAATAGCTAGGTCTGAGTTAATTATGTTAAGCAATTATGAAAAGGATAAGAAGAAAGGCGAACATGGCTAATAAACAAGAAAACGGGAATAATCAAATAAAGCAGATTAATAATATATATATATATATATATATATATATAATATATATATATATATATATATATTAGATTTAAATATTTATTAATATTACGTATCCGAGAGAGTATAATGCTGAAAATAAGACCTAGGCTAATCATGTGGGAAAATCAGAAGTCCAATTAAGGCCCACTAAATGTGTCATGCAAATTATTTTATTGATCAAAGGACAAAATTAGTTTGATTAAACATCGTTTTCAAAGAATGTTAACGCCTTGATGTATTATTTATCGGCTGTAGGAGACGAAATGACAACACCCCAGTGCAGTACGATACGCTGAGTCAAGACTCGAGCGGCAGCAAAGCCAACTTCAAAATCTTCGGTTACGCTGTCACGAAGCTAGAGTTGAGAATAAAATCAGAAATCGTGGACCCATCGGTATATATTTTCCTTACTTTGCAAAATGATTATCTTTAATACGTTGAATAACTCTACTCAATTCTAATGTAATTTATTTCAAGTACAGCACCTTTGGAAGGATATTTTATTTATTGTTAAGTAAATAATCTGGCACCTGCATATGGCAATATTTCCATAACGAACAATGAATTAAGAAACTACGCCAATTCTTCGTTGGGCGTCTGTACATTGCTGTTTAGTTAGTGCTTAGCGACTGTAAGCAAAGAAAGTCCTGTAATTTACATGTACCATTTATGTTAGACATTACTTAGATCTAAGCGCAAATGTTTAGGTCCTGACCATAAAGGTCGGAGTGCTTAGGCCAGCCTATTTTCTCTGGGAAATTGGGCCAGTTAATAATGATATAATAATAGTAATAGAATAGTACCATATGAGTCGGACCGAGGCCCTTCAATAGGGCCGTCCGAGGTCAAACGTTGGTCAGGGAGATCATCACTCTATGTTATTGACTTTATGGTTCAAAAAGTAAATCCTTTTAGAGGAATGATCCATGAATAAATGTCGAATTCTTCATACAAAGGGCTTGTAATTAACACAACAAAGATAAAGGGTAAATTACCCAGAGAAATGAGAAGAGAGGAGAGGGCAATTAGGTCATAATATATTAAATCAGTTTCATTAATATTTCAGACAATATGTATATCTCAGTGTTCAGACAGCACTATGAGGTAGCGTCATCCCCATTGAGCGCTGTGGTAACACAAACCAAAATATAATTTTTACTTGTTTGTTTTTTAAGTTTCACTGCAATAAAAATAGCTTCGTAAGCTTAAAGGAAAGCTTAGGTTTTTGTTGCACTCCTGATACTGATACTGACAATGATTAATAAATAAAAAGCTATAAAAACGAGCCATAATTGAAAATTTCTTCTTTGTCCTGATTGGCTGGCTATGGTGACGTCACTAACTTCTGCCCCATTTATACCATGCTCGTCAACTATCAACTGTCAAACTATATTGACATTTTAACATGGCTGAAGTATGGTGTCTTGTGCTATCGCTTCGTGCCACATAAATAACAAAAACATAAGGAAATTTGTAAATTTTCATTGCTTTCCAAGAAATATGTCTGCAGGTGACGTCACGTCCTTAGTATGACGTCTTCATCCGTTTACCAGGCGAATTTCCTTCAATCAGGCTAGGAGTAATTACATGTGCTTTACGTCCATTACAATTACAATTACAATTACCTGTCCAGTTATCAAATTGTAATGACATCTACAATTACCATTAAATAGAAATATATAATTACAATTACATTAAAATTCGCAATTAATTACATTTCAATTAAATTACAATTACAATTACTAAAAGCCTGCCGTCAATGCACAGCCCTGGTGCAAAGAGGACGTGGCCTAAGCAGGCAAGAGATGCCGATTAGGCAATTTCCTTCACTCCACATGCAGCCACCTTTCTAATACGACACAGGGTAGTCCTAGACCTAGAGCAAGAGTCTGTACCAGCACAAGGCTGGTTTGGTGCAATATTAAAAATTTTTAGGTCTATGTTTTTTTACACAGACGGCATATATATATTAAACGTTATTTATTGATCATAATCGAAATATAGAATTATGTCGAATATTAACCTATAAATGTTTGGCTAGGCCTATTGACCCGTGCCCGATCTGTGGAAAGCGGGGTATCCTATAACATACATTAAGATTTTTTAATAAGTATTTGTGTGCTATTGGATTTTCGTAATCAGTAATGTACTCCTCTGCTGCCTTTATGCAGATAGATAATTGATCATTACAGTGCTGAATGGCCTCCTATAATTGTCTATTTGCCTTGAGTGAAAAATTTCAATACTCTTCATGTTGGTTGAACAGGAAAGCAAAAATAATTTATTTCCATATATGATGAACATCAATAATGGCTGGTAGATAACATTGATAGGGAGTATGAGACGAACTGAAGCGAGACATCAAAAAGTTTCATTTAGTAGAAAAAAAATAAATAAAACTTCAATAAATCTTTTCGAATATCATTAAAAACATCAAAAAGTAATCAATTGGTCTATTCGAACATCATTAAAGAAAAAATATCAATTATTTATCTGTATATTAAACAATAGTGGCTACTCTAGCCGGTTGCAGTTCATGAATGCCACCCACATCCTGATATTTAGAGTATCCTCCAAAAGCACCAGTAACTACGTTCTGATATGCCGTTACCATTCACCATTATTTTAGGTCTATGTAACTTATATATAACCGTTAACGTGCAAAAACATTATTCCCAATTTCCTTGTTCGATATATCAGAATTTCCCTTTGTATTAATAAGAATATTCTTTCTTAATCTGACTTCAGTGCATTTCACCTCCCTTCAGTCAAGTGAACTGTATTTAGTCTAAGTAAGGAAGTTATAAATTTTATATTTTGATAATCATTTTCATTTCATAACTTGAAAATATCCTTCCTATAACAGAAAGATCTTTAAACAAATGATAACCTAATAACATCGAATATGCCAAACTCTACCCACTTGTGTTTTATTTGTAAAAAATAACGTTCTTTTAACAGATGATATTCTGGTACAAGAATGGTAGACGTGTTCATTCCTGTACAATTATGCTATTAGACATGGCATCACTTTACGAAATATATCGTTCAGATCGTTTTTCTGTTTCATTTTCTGTATAATGATTAATTTGATTTCTTTAATGTGAAAATTGGAATCTAATATCACAAATACAAAATAAATAATACTGCACGGAAAACCTATTTTTATGCAGGTTTTTAAGTCTTTTGTCCAAATCATTATATAATATTTCATTATCAGACCCGTACCCAGAGTTTTTTTTATTGGGGGTGGGGGTCGTTTTTCACACGGCATATGCAAGATGAAATACTTGAAAATGTTATTTTATTTATATTAAGAATAAAATTGGGTATGCGGTCTATGCCCTCCTACCCGATTAGATTTTATTCAAAGTAGTACTGACTTTGGGTAACAGAATTTTACTTATATGTTGAAAGTTTGCACTTAAATTCAAGAATATTTCTTCAGTTTTATTGATTGATTCATTTATTACATTAACAATAAATGCATATTATTTTATTTATTGTTATGTTATATACTTTGACTTAACAAATGACAATAATTATTTATTACTTTGTAAGTACAGTTCAATGAAAAGGATAGTCAGAGAATATAAGGACTTCCAGAATTTTTTCTTGGGGGGGGGGTTTCGTTCGACCCCCGACTCCCAACCCCCTCTGTACAGGCCTCATTATGCTTAGAAAATAACAGTCCTACCAACTGTGTCGACAGAGTACATCTGTATAAAGATTGTTATTTTATGCAAATAATACGTGAGTGAGTGGAGTTTGGCTTCTCTAATGTTATCAGGTTATCATTTGTTTAAACAGAAAAAAGTTATTTCTAGTATCATATGTAATATGATATAAAAATACTATATAATTTATAACTTCCATAAATTAATATAAATACATTTCGCTTGACCGAAGGGTGGTGAACATAGAGCGTCAATTTCTGGAGTGGCGATCTCCCTGCCGAGAGTATGACTTCGGGCGGCCATATTGGAAGGTTTCTGTCCAGCTCATAGTACTATACATTATCACTATTATTATTATTTTTACTATTATTATTTTGATCCTTTTTACTAATATTGGCATCTTATCATTAATACTATTAATATTATTAATTTTACTATTGCTATTATTATTAATGTTGCTGATATTGCTATTATTATTATATTACTGGACCCAATTTCGCAGAGAAAAATTTCTTTATAAAAAAAGTTTGCCCTAAGCACTCAAACCATTGACGTCAAGGTCTAAGCATGTCAAGCATATATGGTTCCTGTAAATTACAGGACTTTCTTTGCATACAGTCACTTAGCACTAACTAAACAGTAATATACAATCACTAAACACTACCATTTACAGTGCACTTACACTCACTAAACACTCACACTTACATACACTCACTGAACACACATACTTAACATACACTCACACTCAATAACACTAAATACTTACTGAATACCCAAAACTCACTAGGCACTCATTACACACAATGCTCAAAAAACCCTCTTAAAACACTAAACTCACTAAATGTTTGCTATACCCCAAACACTCGGTAAACTTAATCATAAACACTAATTAACCACTAAGCACTCACTATACATTAAAATTCACTAAGTACTAACTATACACTATACACACACTAAACATTCACTAAGCACTCACTATACACTAAACGCTCACTAAACCATAAACACTCATTTAACACTTAATACTCACTAAACCCTAAATACTCATTAAACCTCTAAACACTCATTAAACACTAAACAGTGAATGACCATCCACTCATCACTCATTAAACACTCAATAAACACTTGCACATTAAACACTCACTAAACACTAATATTCACAAGACATTCACTTAACACTCAGTAAATACTTACACACTAAACATTCACTTCACTAACATTCACACACTCATTACACACAAACATTCATACAACATTAACTAAGCCTAAACACTCACTAAAAATTCCCTGAATCCTTAAACACTAAACATTCACTGAATACTTACACACCAAGTATTTACTAAATACTAACACACTAAGCATTTACTAAACACTAAAATTCATTGAATACTTACACACTAAGCATTTACTAAACACTAACATTCACTAAAGCAAAAACACTCACCAAACATTCACTAAACACTAACTAAAAATTCCCTGAATGCTTATGCACTAAACATTCTCTAACACTAACATTCACAAAATCCTACACACTACACATTTACTGAATACTTACACACTAAACATTCACTAAACATGTACTAACATGCACTAAACCTTCACTAAACCCAAAACACTCACTAAATACTAACATACACTACGCATTCACTAAACTTAAACACTCACTGAATGCTTCCAAACTAAACATTCACTAAACACCAACATTCACAAGACATTCACTAAACACTTACTAAACATTCACTGAATACTTACACACTGAGCATTCACAAAACATTCACTAAAACCCTAAAGACTTACTAAACATTCACTGAATACTTACACTATAAACATTCAATAACATTCACCAAACCCTAAACACTCAGTAAACGTTTATTCACTGAATACTTACACACTAAACATTCACTAACATGCACTAAACGCTCAGTAAATATTCACTGAATACCTACGCAATAAACATTCAATAACATTCACTAAACTCTAAACATTTCAGTAAACATTCACTGAATACTTACACATAAACATTCAATAAACCCTAAATTATGGTACACTTACTCATAAACATTCACTAAACTCCTGTTCACTGAACCCTAAAAATTCGCTAAACACTTCCTTATTAACTATTAACGATTTTTAAAAATTCACAACGACACTAATCCCCTGTTCAATTTGCGTGTTGCAGACCTTTAAAAATGGCCAATTTTATTCCTAATATCATAAAAAACGTAAAATTGACAGAATATTTTTATGAATATAAAGGAGAATTCAGTAATACCAGAGAAAGAAATTGGAAATGTCTTTTTATATGAATGAATGGTTTAATGCAAGTCACATAGGCCTAGAATGATCAAAACTGGTAACAATATGTGTGAACAGAGTTAGCAGTGCCTTTGGGAATTAACTAAATATCAGATGTGAATAGCATTCATAAACTGAAACTGGCTTATCATATGGTATAAACATATTTTACTATTGTTTTTCTTTAATTTTGTTCGAAAGAATCTATTGACTTATCTTTGGATGTTGTGTTCTTTAAATATATTTTAAAGTATTTACTGAACTTTTATTAGTTGATATTTTGCTAGTAAATGAAATTTTTTAACGTTACGTGTCAACATCTTGCTTACTATCAATATTAACTCATTATGTTTTAACTCTTTATGGAAATGTAAACATTTTTCTCTCGAGTAATGGCTAATTCATTCCTCAGCCATACGGATTCAGAATGAAGCCATTCAACACTGGATAAATTATATATTGGGCATAAAACTGTAAAACAACACATTATTGGGTATAAAAATCGAATACCACAACATACTTATAAACAAAATCACACTGAATATTGTAGGATTCTCTGCCTTTTCACAGACCTAGCGAAAACATTATTTTGCACTTCTTTTATATTTTTATTATGATAAATAAACACAATATGATAAATAGTCTTGTTTTTAACACTCTATGCACAAAACATATAGGCGGCCTACAATTTTGAATGCTGAAATAAAACCCTCTTCTGACCAAAAAAAAATGGTTAGGCCAAGTCAAAAAAAAAAAAATTAGTATTACAATTATTAAAGAAGTAACTTACAAAAGAAGGATAATAATTCTAATTTCCTATAACTACTGTTTTTTAGCTCTCCTGACAATAAACATTAGCGAGTGACTCGGGTTTTTGTGTATAAAATGGATCTTGCACTAGAGCAGCCTGTAACCAATGAACAGAAACTTAGTCTGTCCCCATAGTACATCATGTGCCTGCGAGGCCAGGCACATAGCTGCCAGATAGTGGTTGCTGAATACTTCAATATATACCTATTGTCTGAAATATTAAGGTAACTGATACAATACTTTGTAATGTGACTGTACGTAACGAAATATTTCATAACGATTCAGAAAAAAAGCTTAAAAACTTGCATAAAATAAGGAATATAAAAATGGAAATATGGAGCGAACGATACATTTAGTAGTGATGCAGAATATTAAAGTGTGATTGTACAAAGCAAAATATAATAAAGAAGAAAAGGTAAAACCACTGAAAACTTTCAGGAGACCACAAGAAAAAATGTGAAATTCAATATAGTGAAATTTTCTTGAAAAGTTACGAGAACAACAATTACATAAACAAATAAATAAATAAATAAACATGCGCGAGAAGACCCTGAACTTCTCGAGAGTGAGGGAAACAAGATTTCGAATTGGAAGAAGCTCTGTAGTGATAGAGGTCACTTTCGAAGCAGGTAGGCTGCATGAACTATTACAAAACCTAAAAAAGTAAACAAATATTCAAAAGCCAGATGTACAGAGCTGGCTATGATGTTTAAATGAAAAGTTCATTTTGAATCACTGTCGCGCTTAAAGAGTATCAGCAATTCAAGGGTAGCCGTGAAGGGAACACGGCGGAGGAGACAGGAAATGAATTTTTATTCCGATGTAAATAGACAGGAAACGTCTTCCTAGTCTCCGTATTAATGAATACAAATCCACACCATTTCATCTACATCGGGAATATAACATTTAGAGTAAATGCACATCAATATACCTCTGAAAAGCCTCCAACGCCACCAATAAAATTCATGTCTAATCGTTGCTACAACTATGAACTGAAGCGGCATGCAATGATTACGTATCACGGTTTATCATAGGTCCTCTTCTAGACTTGAATGTGGTGACTGATTCTTCGAGCGAAATACATCCAAGTCCTTTGTATCAGCAATGAGGCTTTGAAAGTTTTCTTTGGACCTGATCACCGATTTCAAAGGGTTTTTTTTTTTCTCTCTTTTCTTTTTTTTTACCAAGTCTGAGTGGTTTGAGCAAACTGTTAGTCTCTGTTGCTGAGAAAACATTACTCAACTCCGATTGAAAACCTGGTGTATCTGACTTCTTCATATTCATAAATCCTGTCAATTTTACGTTTTTTTATGATATTAAAAATGAAATTGGCATAGGTAAGATTTATAAGCTATCGTGCATCAACACAAGTCTCAAAATTCGGTGTTCCAGACGTGCCAACCGAACCGCACACTTCAGTGTAATTCACCACCCTTTTGTTGGAGGTTAATCAGGGATTTGGCTCGGGTATTTGGGTAGGCAAAAGGGTTAGATTTTCCGAGAGTCTGGGTCACCGTCTTAATCCTGTCCAGGTGTGGAATTTTTATATTATTGTTGAATGTCTCTCTGGTCTTGTTTTGAGGGGGTCGGTAGAAAATTACATTTCCTTTATGAATCGCTTTCTCAATTATATGGTCAGGATACCTTAAAGACGAAAGCTACTTACGAATTAGTTCAAATTTCTTTTCCAGGAAATATGGTGAACCAATTCGGAAGGCTATTAAGAATAGGTTGCTGGCTACGTCTATCTTTATAGAAATGACATGATAAGTAAAGTACTACTGTGAATATATGAAAACGTTGGTTTTCTGTAAGTGGTCAATTATGTCGTATTTCTAATTATCAAAAGGTCAAGAAAATGAATTTTGTAGTCTGTTTCCCATTAAACTTTAAATTTGATGCTGGGCACTAATGCGCTTAATTTTGAAAGGAATTCGTTGAAATTGCCCCATCTCTTATCCGAAAATGTTAGAATACCTCAGCCAAAGCATGTTTTTTGGTTTTATTGCATTTTTTACTATAGTTCCAAAGTATTCCATGTATAGATTGGCTAAAACTGGACTTAAAGGAAGGACTACCCATGCTACACCCGAATTTATGCCTATAGAATGACTCCAAGAATGAAAATACGTTATTAGATACACATAATTCAACTAACTTTATTATTTCGTCAAGAGTCAGTGGGAAATGAGCTGAATAAGGGGCTATTCGATGGATGTATGGAATAGTATACATAATATCAATTTCTTTCAGATCAGATGCTATGCGTAATATTCTTTATAACAGTATCATTAGTCGTTAACTTTTAATATTTTTTAAAGGTTCTTTCATCCACTCTAAAGTTGCCAGAACCACATTGAAAAAAACTAATAACCAGGTGGTGGAACCACCTTTGAACCAGTATACAATAAATCTTACCAAATAAAGCTACCGAAAAGTAGATTTTGGCCAGAACTAGAAGCTTTAGGTATACCCAAAAGCCTATCCCCATAAAGTTAATCCTAATAAAGATAAAACCATACACACAATACACTTAAACAATAACACAACGTGTGATGATAATTCTAAAAGTCCGGCACCCTTAACATGCAGCAAACATGACAATTTAATGGTAGCACAAGCCCTGCATTTCCAGCAAGTTAAGACATATGTTTTAATGTGCTGGTTCATTTCTGGAGCTGGCTCACGCCAGCGATGTCCACAAAAATCAAATCAAACCAAATAAACAAAATAAAATAAAATAAAAATAAATCAATCAATTAATACAAAGTGAATAAATAAAATGAAGGTGATTAAGTCCTTACCAGTAGCAAGATAATCTGCTAGCAGAGTAACGACTCTTCGAAGTCAGTACGGCTAGGGTAACCACAAGACTGCAGATAGACAGGCAGGTCAGAAAGGTACCTCAATAAAGCTTCGAGACAGAGGCGAAGTTGTGGGGCGTCCTACACAAGGACACAGGTTGACGGGGCTTGTGCAAAGAGTGCCTCCCACAAGGCACCGACGCAGTAAAAGAGTCAGACGAGGCAAAACAGGGAGTGCCTCCCATAAGGCATGCATACAGGTGAGACGTGAGTCCCACTTACGAAACCTCCAGCTGAAGGCCCCTTCAATGTTCACCTAGCGACACAAGGGACAGTGCCTCCAACAAGTACTATTCTACCTCCAGAGAAGTGGTAGAATGCGCTTCCTTCGTAATCCAGAGGAGCCTAGTGCAGACTGGCGAGTTAAGTCCTGGCAAACCCCTATGTAACCAAAGGAGCTAGGCAAGCAACCAATTATAATCATTACAAAAAATAAACAAAACATAAAAAAGAAACTCATTGTTGCGATACTGATACTAATACAAAACTATCTCGTAGTGGAGTAAAAGAAAGAAAATTAACTTTTCATGTTTAAAACAAACAAAAAACAACCATTTACTCTACTTGGTAAAAAAAAAATAAATTTCCGGTAATTATTACTTGTTAAAATGTCCAGCAAACGATCCAGCTCTTGCAATGACTCCTGGGAGCATCACCAGACCTGTTGAACAAGAAATGTAGGCTAAACATGTTTGTGCTGCAGAAGGGAGTTTATTGGTAACTTCTTTTGACTCAAATTTCTTTTGACTTTTCAGTCTTCATCGTGATCTGTTACCGGTTTCATAAGACCACTTTATATTTGACATGATGGTCTTTCGTGAAAACTATTTCGAAATTCTGCGCAACGTTTTAATGTCAGGCTCTCTCAGTGAGTAGATTTATGTTGAGTTCAGAATAAACGGTATAAAGGATATAATCGGCCAGCGGAGATATAGTGAACCTGGCTACAAAATAAGCTTTTAAATGAAAGTCAAGTTGGAGATGATATTCTAAGCACCAGCATGCTTATTTTTTTAACAGAATCTGTATTCCTTAACCCTCCTGTAAGAGAGGTTTTGTATGGGAAGACCAGGCTTCCACATTCAACATCCAGTAAGAAGCTTACAACGGAAAGAAACCAAATCAGATACACTGAAATACTGTACAATTGCCTTACTTATGCGTATCACCACCTCGGTAAGATTATTGTTATTTGTAAATCTATTTTTCTTTCTTTATTTCTAATTATATTTGTTCTCGCCTGGTATTTCATTCTGTGGAATGTTGCAATGCTAAATTCATCTGATCATAGTTTCTATGGAGTTTTCTACTCCTGGAAGTCTTTCACTGTAATGACTACATAGAAACGATGATCAGGTGAATTTCCCCATGGGGGATCTACGTATAAACACAATCTTACAGAGGTGGAGAAGTGTGTAAGAAAAGTAAGGCAACTGTACAGTATTAAAGTTGATCTGATTTGGTCTGTTTTCACTGTAAGCTACTTCCCGGCTATTGAATGTGGAAGGCTTGCTCTTCTTTGACCAAACTTCATTGCTCACTGCGGCTCAACCACCTCGGCTAGTTCAGTGACCTTTTATTATTTATTTAAGATGGTTAAATATTACTGATAGCATTTCATCCTTTCATAGTTTAAATGTCTCTAATAACTATTCATCCTTTGAAATGCTAAGTAAGTCTCTAATGGCCGTTCATACTTTAAGATAAGCTTCCATCCTTGATGAGCTTGTGTATGTCTCTGATGACGTTTCATCCATTAAAAGATTAATTATGTTTCTAATCAACTTTCAGCCCTTCGGAGAGATGTTGTAAATGTTTCTAACAACTTATCCTTTACGAGGTTAAATATGCCTCTTAATAAACTTTTATCCTTTAGGAGGTTAAAACCACCTGAATCCTTTCATATTTAAGGGGTTGAATATGGCTTTAATGACCTTTCTCATCCCTTGTGAGGTTAAATGAATTTTTAATAACGTTTCTTGCTTCAAGAGGCTAAAGAAACTCCCGAAGAAGAAGCTCAATCGCCCCACTCTTTGTTTGATTGCAGTCTTATCCTTCTATCTCTTTCTTATTTTGTTCGTGCTTAGGATAGATAAGAGCAGTGGGTTCTGTCGGTCCGTTGTTTTACCATGAAAAATGACTCGTCAGAAAACTTACTCAAGAACTTGAAAGCTAGCATGATTTAAACAGAACTACAGCATTACTTAATCATTAAATAGCATTTTTCCCGGGGGTAGGGGTGGGGAGAGGATGATCGGGGATTTCGTAGATAAATTACGAAGCGAAAAAATGTCTCCATTAATTCCATTTCAATAATAATAATAATAATAAAAACTAAATCGTTTCTTTTACGAAACTCTTATAACTCAGCTTCATTCGGCCTCATTTCAAGAGTCTATATCAAATAAAAATACCACTGAATCTCCTTGAACTAAAAACATACCTGAGTTACATACATCAAGAAACAACCAAACTGTTAAATGAATATCACCGAAGCGCAAATGCAAAATCTGGTTAATATCATAATGATTAAATTGAATAATAAATAACCAAATAGCAAGTTAGATCAAAATAAATTTTAGTTTCATTTTGGCGATTATTTTGTATAGCATAGAGCCATGGTATCTTGCTCATGGTCCATAATATTGGTCAAAAATTGACGGAGTGATATTGAGTGATGCCAAGGAAAATCTGATTTAGGAAAGATTACATTGTGGTAAAGTAATAAATCACACTATTATAATCAGAAACAAGAAAGAACGTGAAATTTCACCAAAAGCCTAATCACGGACATTCCCTGTACCTCAATGAAGCCGAATTCGGGAATCTGCTGAATTTCAGGAAACATCTGGCAGAATCTCCACGAAATCGCATTAACACTGACTGAGCCAGAAAAACCGGCTAACTTCACCACTCATGTTGCAGTTGTTATGCCCCGCTGATTCCTCTTTGACTGCGTCGGCTTTCCGGGCCTCTATCTATATGATCCATAGCTACACCTCCTCCTCACTCCTGTTTTAGCCTGTTGCAAGTTTCAGTAAAGGTTTATGTGCCGACGGATTCTGCATTCCTTAAT
Source organism: Macrobrachium nipponense (assembly GCF_015104395.2). Classification (NCBI taxonomy): domain Eukaryota; kingdom Metazoa; phylum Arthropoda; class Malacostraca; order Decapoda; family Palaemonidae; genus Macrobrachium; species Macrobrachium nipponense. The sequence goes on from NC_061096.1 coordinate 4,004,483, forward strand.
AGTGTAACCTGTTGAATTTCATTGCTGTCTCATCAGAGCAAGG
>NC_061096.1:4007025-4059525 GCF_015104395.2 Macrobrachium nipponense
ATATATATATATATATGTATAATCTTCCTTATGATCTACCTCTTTGGTATCACAACATATATTGTCCTTTATGAAACTGAAGAACTGTATGCGCGTAATAATCATTTGCTGGTAATGATAAATCATCTTCACATGACATTTAAAAGTGAGGCTGCCCTGCAAATAACTGAAATTCTTGCCCATATAATCAGAAACTAAGTTACGAATTTTAATTCTTTATTCATAACCCAATGAAATAAAAATATGAAGAGATTAGTTTACCTCTCAGCCGTGTACAGGTTATCTCACGAGATTCATGCGCCAAAGAGTTCATTGCCAAAGATACAAAATAACTTCGTCACGTAGCATTGTTCGGTCTAGTCGAAGTCCCAGAGAAAAGCTGTACGAGAGACGTTGCAGAGTAACGCAGGTTGCAGTCACTTTTCCTTTGTAGTAACAATCGCTAATTTCACACTTTTTTATTCTTTTTTTTAGAGAGAGAGAGAGAGAAGTTTTGTCGTTTAAATATAATTTCAGATGTTGATATCGTGTCCTTTGAAGTTCATTGACGCACAAGATACCGGATAACTCTTCCCCACATAACGTATCATTGGATTTGGACTTTAATCCCACTCGACAGAGTAAGCCTTTACAGAGAGCGAGAGTGAAGCGGCAACTCTGCTAACGCGCGTCCACGCTTTATACGTCCCGAACGCTGACTGAGGGCTGGCTGTGGCTGCCGCCTGCAGTGCAAGGAGGCGCAGCATCGCTTGTAAAAGGACCTGCTCGGTAGGGAACGGTTCCAACCAGGAAAATTCTACCTATATCCGCTAGAGGTCCGCCTTTTCTTCACGCCCCCAGATGGTGCGTCTCGATGTTTGTTTTTGTTTTTTTTTTTTTCGGTGTCAACCGTCTGATTTCATCATTTTTAGTTGTATTATTTCTCTTATCAAATGTTCATTCTTACGCCTAGGTTTCCAATGTTTTCATTTTATTATATTAATCATTTTTGAGTGTTTATTTGTAAGATCCTAGTTTTACAGTTATACGTACATAGCGCCTTTAAATTTGTCTTACTACTTATCATTTCAGTTCGATTGCTTAATAGCAGATTATGCTAAAAGCCATGTGTGGTTTTGTACGAAAACTAGACTTAACATGACCCTTGTAATTGGTAACTTTTGGGAACAAAGAAACTTTTTGGTGGTGATTTGCTAATCCTTGTTTGAAATATTCTGTTACTTTATATGTTGGTGAACGAACTCAATTATTACTCCTTAAAAAAAAAAATGTGAATGGAGGTTGTCTTCTCTTAACCTAAAAGATTTCGTTTGGATCTAGATAAGAACTCAACAAAATATTTCGGAGATGTGCGCTCTTACTTCTTCGTGCTTGTTAATTGTATTTTTGTTAATAATAATAATAATAATAATAATAATAATAATAATAATAATAATAATAATAATAATAATAATAATAATAATAATAATAATAATAATGGAGAAACAAATCCACAGTTATGTAAATGTACATATATTTAAGTTTAAAACAGAAAAGATAGCTTTCGGGAATCTATACAGATTCCCGAAAGCTTTCTTTTCTGTTTTAAACTTAAATATATGTACATTTACATAACTGTGGATTTGTTTCTCCATTTGAAGACTCGTGCTACTATGAGGAATTTTTAATAATAATAATAATAATATGATTATTATTATTATTATTATTATTATTATTATTATTATTATTATTATTATTATTATTATTCCCTAAAAAAATGTATCGAGGGGTAATACTAATGATGTAATTACTGACGGAATCTATGTAGAACATTTTCAGAATGATTATAATAAAGCTATTCAAATCAAATATAAATTTGCCTTTTAATCTTAACTCCATTATTACGTTACTAGTGAGTGAATATTTCTAGAAAGTTCTTACTAACTTGAATGTAAATAGTCCAGCCCTCAGTTTTAGTCTGCATTACTGAGCCTCTGAACTTTGTTAGTAGTATTACATCTTAATTATCATTTTCATGGAATAGGTAGTGTGTAGATGTGATTAGGAATTTAGGCAATCTCAGTTTCATTTCTTCGCCTTTGTCTGTATTTGTTCACATGCTAAGTGCCTAACATTTTTCTAGACTATTCACTGCATCGTTGTATTTATTACCAGCTATCCATAATGCCAATATTCATAATTCTTAAAAGAAAAAATGCACTAGCAAAAAGATACGAAATATTAATAAGGGTTTTTTTATCTTTGCTAAATTTTCCAGTCTTGTTGATGTAGTAAGGACAAGGTTGTTCAAGGTTCTTGACAGCTGATTCTTTCGACTTCAAGGAAACTAAAAACAAAAAAAAAGAACATAATCTTTGAAGTTTTTGCAAGAGGGAGGAATCGGTATTCCATTTCATTCGTACCCCATTGGCTAGAATTTATTGCGATGATATTCTTAGCTTTACATAGAAAGTTTTGTCCATATATCTTGGCAGAGGCACCCAAAATTGTGTGTGTGTGCGCGCGTGTGTGAGTGTGTGTATCAGGAATAATGACCACAAATTAAGGAAAACGGGTACTTTACTGGTTAACAACGAGAGACTGGTAAAAATACATTTCCTGAAGGGATATTGCCATATATATGTTTTAGAAATGAATCATTGTCTTTGCAGCCAAATTATCTTTGTTTCGACTTACCTGTAATGAAAAGCATCATCAAATAACATAAAAGTTCATGATTGTTAATTTCATATAAAGAAATCTAACAGAATAATCAATATGCTGCTTATGAAGATGAACATTTAGAGTCATTATCTGAAAATTTATCGAACGAATGAATATTTTTTATGTATTTACCAGTATACATGACAATGTTGGACTTACTGACATGATTAGAACTACCAACTTGATCAGAATTACTTACATATTTTCAGAGAGAGGGAGAGAAAGTCTTATTTGAATATGGAGGATTATAGTGACCTCATAAAAGCTTAGCAAATACAATTGACGTGGGTACACACAAAAGACCAAGCAAATTTGACTTGTTGAGAGAGAGAGAGAGAGAGAGAGAGAGAGAGAGAGAGAGGGGCTAGGATGGGTAGGAGATTAATGTGTAACTTAATATAAACTTCCCAAATACAAGTTTTTTCTTCACACTTTGATGACTTTCTCCTTTGGAGGAGGCACAGGCAATATAAATCCAAAAGTTAGCTTTTCGGTATTGATGTTTCTTCTGTTTAAGACAACGCTCGAAGCGATGAAGAATATATATATATATATATATATATATATATATATATATATATATATATATATATATATATATTTTCATATATATATATATATATGTGTGTGTATATATAGATTAGATAGATATAATTATCTATATAAATATATATATAGACATATATATATCTATAGAGATATATATCGATAGATATATATAAATATATTATATATATATATACTATATATATATATATATATAGTATATATATCTATAGATATATATATCGATATATATAGAATATAATATATATAGTATATATATATATATCATAGATAGTAGATATTATATCTATAGATATATATTATTATATATAGTAGATATATATATATATATATATATATATATATATATCCATGATATATATCTATATAAATATATATATCCATATCTATATAGACATATATAATATATATATTCTCTAGATATATTATATGTATAGATATATACTCTAATAGATATATATTATATATATTATATATATATATATATATATATTTCCTATAGATATCTATATCATATATCTACTATATATATATATATATATAGATAGATATATATATATAATATATATATATATATATATCTATATATATATATAGATATATATATATATATATATATATATAATATATATATATATATATATATATATAGATATATCTATCATATATATCTATATCCATATATCTATCCTATATCTGATATATATAATATATATAGATATATATATATCTATAGATATATATAAAAAAAAAAAAAAAAAAAATTTCATATTCTATTATATTATATATATATAGATAGTATATATAGACTATATAAATATATAGATATAGATGATAATATAGATCTATACTATATATATATATTATATATAGTATATATAGATATATATATATATATCTATAGATCTATATATATATATATATATATATATATATACTATAATAGTATATATCTATACATATATATATATATGCAGATCTTATATATATATATAAAATATAATATAATATATATATATATATATATATATACATATATATATATATATATTATTACGTGGCTCGATCGGTTATTTACTTTAGCATACAATTAATTGGCATTAGATTACCTTCTTCTACTTAAGACCCACATAACTCTGTCAATTAAGGCCAAACAAAACTTTAGAGGGCAGATGGTGAATTGGATAAGGTCATCAGCTGAAACTATGATTACAATATATAAGTTATTATCCAACCACATGGATAACTAATTAACTTACTGGAAAACTAGCTCAACAAAAGTAAAAACGCAACTGAATTTCTGACGGTAAAAGTTATCACCAAAAGAAAATAAAATGTTATTAGTGATGTAGTGCTACAAGCTATTGTATTCAGTTCTATAGGGAAGTGGTCAGCAAATGGCTCAAGTTTACTTTTGAGGAACATTAATACATCTTTTATGGTTACTTTTGGGAAAAGGGAGTCTATGTCGAAGCTAAGAAGTTTTATGTTATGTTGATACAAATGTCAGATAGTATAATCTTCACTGATAAAACAAGAAATTGATTAACTTTTCCAATGGAGCCTGGGTCTCTGACCATATAGATAATATCTTCCTTGAGGCAAACATGAAACAGATTAAGAAAATTGACAGAGCCAATTTTCAGTTTAGCAGTGATCCCAGGCATCACATAAGGGCATATGTCCCACTATATATTTCACAAATGTAACAATATTCCAGAGACTTCTGTTACAGAAAAGTTACAGAAAAAGCCATATTTATACCAAGAGATCCATCCACAGTTAGCAGTTTTAGGTCACCCCCGCTGCTAATTCCTCCTTAATCTTCTTAAGCATTGATTAAAGGAAGTTCTTATCTATGATATCTGAATCCCAGGCGCCCTTTGAGATGTTCATTGCGTCTCTATTATCTGGTTTTTGTACAGACTTTTGCTGTTATATGTGACAAATTCCAGTTTATTCTGTGGTTATGGTTGTTTATATGGTTAAAAATAGATGAGCTCTATTATCCATACCTAACAGACCGTTTATGTTGTATTAATCTCTTTTTGAAGCGATTATCCTATAAAACCGATGTAAGATTGGTCACAGTCTAGGAATGGGATTTTGTATAATTCTGTGTCTTTGGGGATTGTCTTTTGTTGGACGTTGATCAGGGATTTGGCTTAGGTATTCAGGTAGTTAAAGGCAAAAGGGTTAGAGTTTCCGAGTGTCTGGGTCACCGTCTTAATCCAACGACACCCAACAATAAAATAAAAATCCCACACCTGAACAGGAGTTTCGCTATTCTCCACAGTGACCTCAAGAACTATGGATTAGACGCCAATATCTGTTGTTTTCCGCAATTTTTACACATCACCCCTTCCCACAACCCCGCCTTTACTCAACCAATGGTCCGATTTCAATTCTGCTTTCGCCATGACCTTTCCTAGGCTGATATTGGCTTATATTTAAAATCTTAAAACAAAAATCGTCAAGAATTGTGGATTTGTATAGCCTTTATACAAACAAACTACAAATAAACAAACACGCATTTTCCCATTTATATTATATATATATATATATATATATATATATATATATATATATATATATATATATATATATATATATATATATATACGGTCAAATTAATACGTAACAATTATGAAAGAAATCAGTGTTTTAGAAAACTTATAGATTTTAGTAAACTAAATAGAAAAGAAGAATATAAATCAGTGAAAAGGGGCGTAAACATTGACTATTTCAGTAATGGGTGACGTTTAAAAGAGTCTTAAATTCCATTAAATCTACTAATTATGTAGTCCATATTTTTCTGAGTATTAGCCAGCGACGAATGAAATCAACGGAGAGTCTCTGTCGTTTCAAATTCAGTACGAAATCAAATTACTGAATAAATCTGCATTGCTGGTAACATCAACTAAATCATGTGCAGTCAATTATCGCAGCTCTGATTTGTCTTTGATTATGATAACCTCAGCAAATACAGTAATCGCTCTCTTTAATCTTGCATTTAATGATGAGGGTGAGAATGAAATGCTTACAAATTTATTTAGAGAGTTCCAGGAAATGCTGGTCTTCGATGAGTAGCGATTACAGAATTAATTATGAAAATTAGTGTGGAAAGAGAGGGTATCAAACATGCCCATTTTCTTGAGTAATTAATATCAGTAACATATCTTAACTCTTCTCTGAAGGAAAGGTCGTCTTCGTTTCATACACCAAGAAATGATAGTTCTCTCACAACGTGATCAGCAAAATGACTGAGACTCTAATAAGTCAACCAGGTTATATGAATTTCTCATATTCACCTGTTCACCAAGAGAAGAATGCGCGCTAATAACATTTGCAGTAGTTAATTGGACATTGTGATGTTTCTCTGGATCACCAGGTCTGATTACAATTGCTTGTCTGTATTTAAAATTTGTTTTTTTCTTTCGTTGGCTCCTGACTAGAATAAAGGAAGTAAACATTAAGTAAGCGAAGCAACAGCAAATTACCGTAACTGCTTTATTTTTCTTCCGTAGCAAGTTATCGGGATATTTTCTATATATTTCTTTTTTTCATTATATTTACTGTAGTCCACCGTGAATTTCCATGGTATCAGAACAGATGGGTGATTCGTGCAAATACACCAGACGTGAAGTTATTTGACAAATCCAAGAAGAGAGTATCACTCATCGATGTCGCAGCACCATGGGACACCAGAGTAGATAAAGAAAAAGAAAACGTTTATATGTATCAAGACCTGAAAATAGAAATAAGAAGTATATGGGATATCCCAGTGGAAATTGTACACATAATCATAGGGACACTAGGCACGATCCCTAGATCTCTGAAAAGGAACCTGGAAAAATTAGATGCTGAAGTGTGCTCCTGGAAACAGCGCACATAGTAAGAAAGAAAAATGATTAATTCCTAAGAACGCAGGATGCAACCCGGAACCCCACACTATAGAACCATCCAGTCGAATAGGATAATAATAATAATAATAATAATAATAATAATAATAATAATAATAATAATAATAATAATAATAATAATAATAATAATAATAATAATAATGATAATATAATAAATTTCGTAAAAGTAATTTTCTAAAAAAGGTTTCCAGACCTATTGAGACTGAAAAAACCTGCAATTTTAATTTTCAAAGTGTTTTCATTACAGAACTTTCACGTATTTATATTAGATTAAAGAGTAGTATAAGGAAAAATATTGATTCAACCAGAATAATAATGTTCAGACTAATAATTTGCCTTTCAAGCAATTCTTTTACGAGTGCGAGTCTTAAATAATTTTGCCCTTTAGGAAATTTGGTCGAGCAACGAAAGAAAATTAAAAAGACAATAATGCCACAAAAAATATTAATTTCTGTCGATGTAAACTGGTAGCAATGAATAAATCAACGGAGAGACTAACGTTTAAATAACTATTGTTTATTTCTGGATTTAAATGAATAAGAAAAATAAAATAAAGGTAAATGTCATAAAATACGTTTTTAGAAGTATAGAGACATGAAATTTCTATTTATGACTACATTTAAGAGTCCAATGCATCTCTTTATAGCATTTTATTGGGCTATTGTCAATATTACATCTTAAAAAGGGGCCCCATAATGGTACTGAAAAGTATACAAGCAAAACGACTATAATGGACAATGATAAAAAAGTATCTTATCTGGAGTGAATGCAAGATTTTATAGATGCATGGTGTCACCCTTTAGTGTGACAAACTTCTCATTCGGTTTTATCTGAAGCATCATTTACAACATTACAGTTACACCTCACATTTGCAGCTACACAAAGCTGTTCATGTAAGCCGAAGCCTATTGCATTTGTACCTGCCATGGCAACCAGACTTGCAGTCACATTTTGTGTGTGCTGTTCACAACTTTTGCAATGGGGGAGTTGTCTGTCCAGAAGACTTTCCAGTCTTTGCGAATCTTTTCCCAACCCAAGTCAGCTGGACTCTGTGCTTCTGGCTGGCGCGCAATTACCTGACCCCATACACAACCTGCCTAATATGCTGAACGTTAGGTGCACTGAAGCAGAGCTGCTCTGGTTGGAGGGATAGCTTCTGACCTCATCCATATTGTCACCAATGCTTGACCTGCCATACATGAGGACCACAAACTTCTCAAAATCACCATCCTCGATAGTTGGTGGGTACGCTGTTTTCTTTCCTTTTTTTCTAAAGGCTGAGATCGCATCACAAAATGTAAATGAATGGAGGAACGGCATGCCTTAGGCCTTCTCTTTACCAACATTGTTGTAGAAGTTGTGGGCGCCAGTCCTAGACTGGTGATCCAGAATGTGCATCCTCAGTGTCTGAGTAGTCAGATTCCTGAGATAGAGCTAAAGATACATTTCTCTGCAAGGGCAGTAGCACACTTCTTCCTTTCTTGTCTGCATCGAATTCAGAGATTTCTACTAACAATTTGCCCTTTAATCTTGTATTTACAGTGGGTGAAGCAATGCCCAATTGTTCCAGGCGCTGCTGGTATAATTGGGATATATCTGCGAGAGGAAATACGGCAGGAACATCCAAACTCAAGCTGTTTCAATTATATAATTAAACAGCTCTGATAGAACCAGTGCTTCTTCACTGTGACATTGTTCTCTCTCAAGATTTCTAAGATGGAACCTCTCTCTATTGTAAAGGCCAGTAAGACATACAAGAAGGCATTTCAGCTCTTGTGCAGTTGCATTACCTGCACCTAGTTTAGCCAGTAATTTACCATCAGTGTGTGTGAGCAACCCCCATGTAGTCTACTGCTCTGATTCATGATCATTACTTGTCGAAGATCTGATATAAGTGCCACATTTTTGCATAAAATATGTATGTTTCATTATCATGACTCATTCGACACTGTTCAGCTTCCTTTCCTGTGGTTCAATTCCTCCAACTATAGATCTATATATATATATGTATATATATATATATATATTATATATATTATATATATATATATATATATTATGTATAATATATATATATATATATATGAAACAATTTCTGTTAACTTGAAATACTGAGTAAAGTTCTGAAAGCTGTACTTCGTTTAGATCCCAGTATCATTATTTAGTAGAAAATGTGTGTAATCAATTCCCTTGTTATCAATATTAAGTTAAGTATATCTTAGTTTTACCAGACCACTGAGCTGATTACCAGCTCTCCTAGGGCTGGCCCGAAGGATCAGATATTTTTACGTGGCTAGGAACTAATTGGTCACCTAGCAACGGGACCTACAGCTTATTGTGGAATCCGAACCACGCTATATCGAGAAATGAATTTCTATCACCAGAAATAAATTCCTCTGAATCCGCGTTGGCAGAGCTGGGAATCGAACTTCAGACTACCGAATTGGCAGCCGAGCGCGAAAACCACTCATCCAGCGAGGAACTTGTTATCAATATTGCATAAGTTATTTATTTATAACCTGATAGTAAAACATAATTTACCATGAAGCTATAGAAAAATAATCAGATATATCCATTCTTTCATCAGTAACTGTTCGACTGCATTTGTAATCCACTGTTCCCTTAATAAGAAAATTATTTCTTGGTGAAAAACTGTATACTCCTTTATTGTCTTCCCAACACTCTGGTTGGCAAAGCGCAAAGGGTTACTGGGGCTTACATTGGCCATCAGGAGACTAGTGCGTGCTGCTCTTCAGAACTGCGTTACAATTACAGCGACTGTTCTTATTCTTACTCTTTAAATTATTTTGGCCCCAGTATCACTTAACACTACTTGAGCAAGACAGCTAATTTGTGTTGCAAGCTTCAATATTAACCGGTCAAAACGAGAAAACCATCATTTCACGGTACTGCAACGATTAAACGCACATTGTGATTACTAGCAAAGTAAAGATGTCGTGTGATAATTGACATTAGATATATCAAATGTCATACAAGATGACAGAAAGGCCTCAACGTCGACAAAAGAGCACATATACTAATGCCCTTAATGACTATTATATAGCAATGGCCACTAAAAGATCTAGACTCACTCTTTGCATTCAGGCAAGTTGACCAGCTTTTGCCTTGTGATAAATCAATTCATTAAATATACTATTTGAATGGAAGGTAATTTAAGCAAATTTTCTTATAGGAAAGACACCAAGGTACCATTATAGTGATCATGAACCAGTTTTATTTGGCAATGTGCGTTTATTTTATACTTGTGCGTAAAATGAATCATACATGTAACTGGTGTTATCCAAAGATTAAAAAAGTTTTGTTTTAGAAATTAGGAGAAAATCAATCGTAATTTAACCAAATAATATATATTTTCCAGTTTTTTATCTGACACTACTTGGTATGTAGTAGAATTAACATTTCAGATCAGTCAAATCTATACTCTAAAATTGTGGCTTTTCTTATATACAGGCATCGATGAAAAGGGCAGACAATTTATACGCTTAATGTGTTTTATCAATCTCCAGTAGTTTTATCCATTACTCTTGTTCTTACCACTCACAAAAATTTGACTTCTGATTTTCACATATGATTAGCCTAGGTCTATTTTCAGCAGTATACTCTCTCGGATACATAATGTGAATGAATATTTAAATCGACAATATCTATGTCAATCTACTTTATTTGATTATTCTTCTAGATAGAGATTAATTAACATTAGTTTCACAAGTATGGCTAGACCTGCTACCATAAGCATATTTTAAGTAGCTGAAAGGATAAGAAAAATGAAAGGAGACTTTCTCCATTTAGTCTATTTCAAATGGTTTTTTTTTACAGTAAAACCTACTGCTGTAATCAGGGGTTGCTCTTTGACGGCTGCAACAATCATACAGGTGTAACTCGAGTGTATGCAAATATTTTGGGGAATTAAAAATAAAGTAATCTTGAGCAGTAAATATTTTATAAACAAGCATTTTAAGGCTTCGGGTATTGGTGAGGGGAATTTTAAAATAACCGTTATCATTAGTGATGCTTTCACGCTATGGAGTTCATAGCGAGAAGTTGGATCGAGTAATTTTGATATGCGAGGGGAGCTGAGCTGCTGTAAAGGAGTGATGGAGGGATTAGGCCGATGGTAATAAAGTATCCAATAAAATGTATTATTTAGGTTTTAAAAAAATGTATGCATCAATGAATCTGTTTCCCTCCGTATTTGTGGCATTCACTGGACACCAAAAGAAAAAATGTAAGCCTAGTTGATTCTCTCAGCCATCAAAGGTAAGTTTACTTATTCATTAGACTCATTCATTACACACCTATCAAAGACTTCAAGTGTATTTTTAAAAATATCTCCCTCTCCATCTAAAGTATGCATTAGACACCAGTCATTGGCGTAGGCCTAGTCATGATTCCTGGTTCAACAATATCGTGACGAGGCGCTAGAATTCAAAATTCACAAATGAATGTTGCTGAGCAACATTTACACTACTGTATTGTCTTGCTCTCTTTTGGTGCCTCTAAACTCTGCCGTTCTCTAAACAATTTGATTCAGTGGGGGATGTTTCTTGGACCAATAAATGACACATTGACATTAGATTCCTGCACACATCACGACTTCGAAAGCAATAGAGTGAGGTCACATGGATCACACTGTTAGGTTATCATTTTTTTATAGCATTTTGTGAGTTTCCAAATTTTTTTGTAAAATGTAACAAATGGAATCGTTCAATTACCTTCAGCTTAATACTGAAATGATAATGTAAGGACTATGTTTATGCGATACTACTAGTGATAGGTCTCTTATCTACTTAGTTATGTATGTGAGTGGTTGTGATATGACGCTCTTTATCACTTTGTTTCCTTTACGCCAATTTTGCTAAATGGAAAATAGTTTTACGCAATGACAGAACATGATGTTCTAAATATATCATTGACTATTTCTATCATCTTTACATAAGATTTCTTCCATCTTCGAAAAGAAAAATAGATTAATAAGGTATGAATCGTGCTTCAGGCAGGTGAACGACAAATCATGAAACTCTGCCACCATTTATTTGAGTGTGTGTACCTCACTTGAAAAAAAAAATTAGATATCCATATCCAAATACCACTGTACAGATGATATAGATACATATATACACACACGCGTGCGCACACTCACTCACACACACACACACATGTATATATATATATATATATATATATTATATATATATATGGTAATAAAGTATCTCCCAATAAAATGTATTATTTAAGTTTTAAAAAAATGTATCCATCATTGAATCTGTTTACCTCCGTATTTGTGGTATTCACTGGACACCGAAAAAAAAAAGTAAACCTAGCTGAATCTCTCAGCCATCAAAGATAAGTTTACTTATTCATTAGACTCATTCATTACACACCTATCAAAGACTTCAAGTGTATTTTTAAAAATATCTCCCTCTCCATCTAAAGTATCCATCAGACACCAGTCATTGGCGTAGAACTAGTCATGATTCCTGGTTCAACATTATCATGACGAGGCGCTAGAATTCAAAATTCACAAATGAATGTTGATGAGCAACAGTTACACTACTGTATTGTCTTGCTTTCTTGTGGTGCTTCTAAACTCTGCCGTTCTCTAAACAATTTGATTCAGTGGGGGATGTTTCTTGGACCAATAATTGACACATTGAAATTAGATTCCTGCACACATCACGACATCGAAAGCAATAGAGTGAGGTCACATGGATCACACTGTTAGGTTATCATTATTGTATAGCAGTTTGTGAGTTTCCTAATTTTTTTGTAAAATGTAACAAATGGAATCATTCAATTACCTTCAGCTTAATATTGAAATAATGATGTAAGGACTATGTTTATGCGATACTACTAGTGATAGGTGTCTCCTATCTATTTGGTAATGTATGCAAGTGGTTGTGATATGACACTCTTTATCACTTCGTTTCCTTTACGTCAATTTTGCTATATGGAAAATAGTTTTACGCAATGACATAACATGATGCTCTAAAGATATCTTTGACTGTTTTATCATCATTACCTAAGATTTCTTCCATCTTCAAAAAGAAAAATAGATTAATAAGGTATAAATCTGCTTCAGGCACGTGAACGAAAAATTATGAAACTCTGCCACCACTTATTTGGGTATGTGTACCTCACTTGAAAAAATAGTTAGATATCCATATTCAAATACCACTGTACAGATGATATAGATACATACATACACACACGCACACGCACACACACACACACACATATATATATATATATATATATATATATATATATATATATATATATATATATATATATATATATATATATATATATTATTCGAGCTACGAATGTCCTTTCATAACTGATTCGCTCTCCTTCGGAATTAGTATATTTTCATATATGTAAACCGATGGGGAATTTTTTAGTTAATAATAATTTCGTCCTGATTTCTTCTATGTCCGCTGGCACTGGTTCGAACCCACAAGAGGACGAAATTATTATCAACTAAAAAATTCCCCTTTGGTTTACATATATGAAAATATATTAATCCGAGGTAGAGCTAATTAGATATTAAAGGACATTTATGCTCGAATAATTTATATTAATCACGGTAATGTGATAACTATTCATATTATATATATATAGATAGATTAGATAGATAGATAGATAGATAGATAGATAGATAGATAGATAGATATATATATATATATATATATTATATAATATATATATATATATATATGAATAATTATCACATCGAACCGTGATCCATTTATATATCAATTCAAGCTACAAATGTCCTTTAATATCTAAATTCACTTTACCTCCCAAATGATATATTTTCATATATTGTACCGAAGGGGAATTTTTTATTTGATAATAATTTCGTCCCCCCATGGGATCGAACCACCGTCCAAGTGGACGGGGAACGAAATCAGGACAGTCAGTGACGCTATCCAATCATCCAACAGGAGACGCTATAAGTCATATCGATTCTGACATTACAAATCACCCATCGATCTCGGTGCTTTCGTAATTAGAATCGATAGGAACCCCGACTACCATGTTAGCAATTCGAGCCGTTTGACAGCACGTAGCCTTTTGTTATGAATAATTATCACATCGACCGTGATCCATTTATATATCAATTCAAGCTACAAATGTCCTTTAATATCTAAATTTCACTTTCCACCCTCCCCAAATGAATATTTATTTTTCATGTATTGAACCGTTTGGGAATTTTTTATGATAATAAATTTCGTCCCCCCTCCCCCATGGGATTCGAACCACCGTCCAAGTGGACGGGGGGACGAAAAATCAGGAGTCCAGTGACGCTATCCAATCAGCAAAACAGAGACGCTTATAAGTTCATATCGATTCTGACATTACAAATCACCCTCGATCTCGTTGCTTTCGTAATTAGAATCGAATATGGAACCCCGTTCCTACCATGTTAGCCAATTCGAAGCGTTTGACAGCAACGTAGCCTTTTGTTAGAATAATTATCACATCGAACCGTGATCCATTTATATATCAATTCAAGCTACAAATGTCCTTTAATATCTAAATTCACTTTACCTCACAAATGATATATTTTATTCATATATGTAACCGAAGGGGGAATTTTTTATTTTTTTTATTTGATAATAATTTCGTCCCCCCATGGGATCGAAACCACCGTCCAAGGGTGGAGACGGGGACGAAATCAGGGAACAGTCCAGTGACGCTATCAATCAGCCAACAGAGACGCTATAAGTTCATATCGATTCTTGAAACATTACAAAATCACCCTACTCGATCTCGGTTGCTTTCGTTAATTAGAATCGATATGGGAAACCCCGTCTACCATGGTTAGCCCAATTCGAGCGTTGACAGCCACGTAGCCTTTTGGTTTTTTTTTTTTTTTTTTTTTATGAAAACTAATTATCACATCGAACCGTGATCCATTTAATATATCAATTCAAGCTAACAAATGTCCTTTAATATCTAAATTCCACTTTACCTCCCAAATGATTATTTCTTTATATATTGTACCTTCGAAATTGGGGAATTTTTTTATTTGAATAATAATTTCGTCCCCCCATGGGATCGAACCACCGTCCTAAGTGGACGGGGACGAAATCAGGACCTAGTCAAGTGACGCTATCCAAATCAGCCAACAGAGACGCTCTCAAGTTCATATCGATTCTGACAGTTACAAATCCCCTCCCGATCGGTCCGGTGCTTTCGTAATTTAGAATCGATCTGGAACCCCGGTCTACCATGTTAGCCAATTCGAGGCGTTTGACAGCACGTAAGGCCTTTTGTTATGAATAAGTTAATTTCACATCGAACCGTGATCCATTTTATATATCAATTCAAGCTACAAAATGGTCCTTTAATATCTAAACTTCAACTTTACCTCCCAATGATATTTTTTTAATTTTCATTATATGTACCGAAGGGGAATTTTTTTATTTTGATAAGAATTTAATTTCGTCCCCCCACCCAATGGGATCGGAACCCACCGTCCAAGTGGACGGGGACGAAAATCAGGACAGTCAGTTGACCGCTATACCAATCAGCCAAGCAGAGACGCTATAAGTTCATATCTATTCTGACATTACTAAATCACCCTCGATCTCGGTGCCTTTTCGTAATTTAAGAATCGATATGGAACCCGCCCCTCTACCAGTTTAGCCAAGTTCGGAAGGCGTTTGACAGGCACGTATCCTTTTGTTATGAATAATTATCAACATCGCCAACCGTGACCATTTCCATTTATTATTCAAGTTCAATCTAACAAATATGTCCTTTAATATCTAAATTCCTTTCCCCCCTTTAAGTCCCAAATGATATATTTTCATATATTGTACCCGAACGGGGAATTTTTTAGTTGTGATAATAATTTCGTCCCCCCATGGGATCGAAAACCCCCACCGGTCCAAGTGGACGGGACGAAATCAGGACAGTCGGTGACGCTACCAATCCACGCCAACCAGAGACGCTATAAGTTAATCATCGATTCTGACATTACAAATTCAATAAACAAAAGGCTACGTGCTGTCAAACGCTCGAATTGGCTAACATGGTAGACGGGGTTCCATATCGATTCTAATTACGAAAGCACCGAGATCGAGGGTGATTTGTAATGTCAGAATCGATATGAACTATAGCGTCTCTGTTTGGCCTTGATTGGTAGCGTCACTGACTGTTCCTGGATTTTCGAGGGGGGGGGGTGGGGGGGGCCCGTCACTTTGGAGCGGTGGTTCCGTCCATGGGGGGACGAAATTTACTATCAATTAAAAAATTCCGCCTTCCCCGTTTACCCGTATATGAAAATATAATCATTTGGGAGGTAGCGTAATTTTAGGATTATTACAGGCATGATTTGTACTTGAATTGGGGGGATATATAAATGATCACGGTTCGAATGTGATTATTATCAAATAAAAAATTCCCCTTCGGTACATATATGAAAATATATCATTTGGGAGGTAAAGTGAATTTAGATATTAAAGGACATTTGTAGCTTGAATTGATATATAAATGGATCACGGTTCGATGTGATAATTATTCATAACAAAAGGCTACGTGCTGTCAAACGCTCGAATTGGCTAACATGGTAGACGGGGTTCCATATCGATTCTAATTACGAAAGCACCGAGATCGAGGGTGATTTGTAATGTCAGAATCGATATGAACTTATAGCGTCTCTGTTGGCTGATTGGATAGCGTCACTGACTGTCCTGATTTCGTCCCCGTCCACTTGGACGGTGGTTCGATCCCATGGGGGGACGAAATTATTATCAAATAAAAAATTCCCCTTCGGTACATATATGAAAATATATCATTTGGGAGGTAAAGTGAATTTAGATATTAAAGGACATTTGTAGCTTGAATTGATATATATATATATATATATAGATATAGATATATAGATATATATCTATATATATAGATATTTATATATAAACTTGAGGAAATGTAGAACATTCTACAAAAAACTGCATTACTCTGTTATATGGTTTCTGAGAAATAAATACTTGTAATGGTACTTGGACTTTATGGTCACTATAGCTACTTGACCAAATACAGACTAAACAATTGAGCTTCTTGCTTATTCCAAGCAGCTTCGTAAGTTAGGCTATAGCACTTTCTCCACAGCCAACTGTCTTTATACCAGTGATTCACTGCACTCGCTATCATAAAGCATATTATAAAAGAAATACACACATCAACCCAGAACGACAAAGAAAAGACTAGTTCAGCCTCCCCTGCGCAAGATAAAAGCATGAAAATAGCGAAGCATTGTTACAAGTCTTAAAGCTAAATCACCTTAACAAACCCGATCAACAAATATTGAGTAAACTTTAATTTAAGACTTACATCGCCACAGACAAAAGGTTATTACATACTAAACATGCCTTCACCTTACTTATCCATACACCAACTTACTCATCAGCACACTTACCGTAATTAGAATGATCCTGGGATTACCTGATTATCTTGATGAACCCCTGTAACCGTTACCGACCTACTTATTCCTATTCAACAATGAATAATAAAGCATCAGTGGCAATATTATCTTTATCTGGAATGTAGGCAAATTGCAGATTCCACTCCTGTAACAGGAGACTGCATCACATTCATTATTGGTTTGCATTTCTAAACATAATTATCAAAATTCTTAATGGATTATGATCGGTAAGTATTTTAATAGGAGAAAGATATACATGAAAATTTTTATCAGTCAAAATTGAAGGTAATGTTTCTTTCTCCACTGCTGAATACCTTTGTTGTGCTGGAGATAATTTTTGGAGAAAAACGTAACAGGGTAAGAAACTCCCTGATCATGATCCAGTAACAACACCGCTCCAACACCTATATACATCACGAGCATCAGGGCCAAGCGAGAATGGAATGTCAAAATCTGGGACTTTCAAAATAGGAAATTAACCAATACCTGTTTTAATTGTTCAAAGGAATATTGCATTTGATTAGTCCAATTCAACGATACATCTTTACGCAATGAATTAGTCAGAGGTTCAGCAATGTAAGACAATTTTTTAACAAATTTGCGGTATTAACCTACCAGCACAAGGAAATTTTCTGACATCCCGTCAACACTTAGGAATTTCTAAAATCTTAATGGACTCAACACTTGTCTGTTTAGGAGCCAGCTTACCACAACTAACTTCTTGACCCACATATACCACCTTTGCTTTGGAAAATTCACTCTGTTTCAAAATAATTCCTAAACCAACTTTTTTCAGTACCTTAAACAACGCTCTACATCGCTATAGATGGGTGTCCTAATCATCACAGTAAATTGTTAAATCGTAAATATAGATGACACACCCTTCCAAATTATGTAACAAAATATTCATCAACCTATGAAAGTTCCAGCAGCATTCTTCATACTGAACGGCATGAGTTTAAATTGAAGTAACCCTTGATGCGTTACGAAAGTTGACAAGGCCCGTGCCTGCTTTGACAGGTGAAACTTGTCAATAACCTTTTAACAAGTCGAATTTACTGATATATTTCGACTTACCCATTTTATCTAAGCAGTCTTCAGTCCCTGGTAATGAATAGCAGTCAGCTTTAGTGACTTTGTTCACCTTTTGATAATCAAAAAAACCTGAAAGCCCCATCGGTTTAATTGAACCCAGCAATTAGACCTTGCTTCAACATATAATATACTTCTTTAGCTACAACCTCATTTTTAAAAGTTTTCAGCCTGTAATATACTTCTTTAGCTACAACCTCATTTTTAAATGTTTTCAGCCTGTAATATACCTCTGTAGCTACAACCCTGTTTTTAAAAGGATTCGGCCTGTAATGTACTTCTTTAGCTGCAACCTCATTTTTAAATGTTTTCTGCCTGCAATATACTTGTTTAGCTACAACCTCATTTTTAGGAGGATTCAGCCTGTAATATACTTCTTTAGATACAACCTTATTATTAAAAAGGAGTCTGCCTTTAATATACTTCTTTAGCTAAAACCTCATTTTTAAAAGTTTTCAGCCTGTAATATTCTTCTTAAGCTACAACCTCATTTTTAAGAAGATTCAGCCTGTAATATACTTCTTTAGCTTCAACCTCATTTTTAAAAGTTTTCAGCCTGTAATGTACTTCTCTAGCTACAACCTCATTTTTTAAAAGGGTTTAGCCTGTAAGGAGATTGCATTATAGGTGTTGTATTACCCACATCAGCATCATGTTCCAGGATAGGTGTCTGTACCAGAATATCTGAAAACAATTCCTAATAATTATATACTTTTTTTTTTTTTTTTTGTTCAACACTACTTAAGTGAGAAATCACACTAGTTAACTTTTTAAAGAGCCCTTATTTTCTGAAAGCCATTCAATTCCACCAAAACAATTATCATAAAAAATTTTACCCTCTAGAAAAGAAAATCACTCATTATTATCAAAACTTACGGCATCCCCGATGGTTGCTATGGAAATAACTTTCTCAAGTTCCCTATATGCCTTCAACAAGACTGAAATGGTTTTATTCTCTCAGGTCTTTCTACTAAAAAAAATTTTTTTTAAATTGACCTCGCTAACCTTGTTCAAATTTTCCATGGACCTGAAAAAGAAGCTTTGAAAGAGTTTCCTGGAATTTGGATGAAAAATAAAAATTTATCGCCTAGTGCAAATCACATGCTTTAGCCTTTCTGTCAAAAAACAATTTTATCTTTTCTTGACTACTCAACGAATTTCCACATGCAAATTTGCAAGCCTTGGTTAACTTATTACCTAAATTAGACAAATAATCTAATAAATTAATTTCAGGCACGTCCCCCTCCTAGGACTACCGAACCACATCAAGTGGTCCACATACCCAATAACCAAAACCAAGGCTAAAGGGTGGAAAATCTAAAGACTGACTCAACAACAATAAATATGGTAATTCCTTATATAATTTGGAGACAGTAACCTAACAATATATCCTTATCATAGATTCCAAGATTTGATGAAATCTCTCTAAAGCTCCTTAACAGAAGTTACACATTTTATTTTAGAACCTGTGATTTTGTCTCTGAAATGCCTTCTTAAGAAATTAGAACTATAATCATCTTGAATTATTCTAGGCATCCCAAACATGGTAAAGAAATTAATTATTACACCAAGAATCTTAACACTTTTTACTATTCATAGTGGTGTTGCCTCAGGATAACGAGGTATGTTATTCATTATAGTTAAGATATATTCATTTTCACTACGACTTTTCGGTAAAGGGCCAAAAATATCAACAACAACCTCCTTAAAAGGCTCAGAGACAACAGGAATAGGATATAAGGGTGCTTTTGGTACTAGCTGGTTTATCTTTCCGACCTTCTGAGAGACATCACAACTATTTATAATTCTTTTCACATCTACCTTCAACTTTGGCCAATAATATCAAAAGCAACTTACCGATAGTTTTATGAATGCCAAAATGACAAGCCAAGACTCATGGTATAAAACTATTAGCCCATTCCTGTAAACAAAAGTAGCCATTATCTGTTGCGAAATCTCAATAGCAACATTATTAAATTTTCGATCATACGCAGTTATGATAAGAACGATTTTTCGGAAATTTGCAATATTGTACCTATTAATCCTTTAAATATGGTAAACAAGTTGCAGTGTGTTTGGATGCCACAATAGATCAAACAAAAATAACAAATCGTATTGCTTAGCCTCCGCTCTTGTGAGAAATCAAGAAGAAACTCAAAAGATTCGTGAAAGGAGAGCGCCGTGGATTTCCAGGATAAACATGGCTAATTTTCAGCCGTCAAGACATACGAAAATCTTCTCAGATCACTTCATTAGTAATGAGAGTTATTAATTGTTAGTGTGATTAATGATAATGGTGAATAATTAAAGAATCCTAGGTCATAAATATTTCACAAAATAATTCATTAGCAACCACTGCGCTCTCTGACAAATGATAGATGATTTAAAGCCGCTAGGAAGTTATTTTGGTCAAATCTTTAAAACTTGAAGTAGTGGATAGTGAATTACGTATTTGTAAAAGGGTGATGTTAAATATCAAAAGTGCAAAAAATGGCTAGTGTTGTCGAAAATATTCCCCCGACTGGGCAGATTCTAAGGGGAAACACCGCCTTGGATCCACCCGATATTTAATTGGTGAAACAATAATACAGTTACATCTTTAAGCATACCATTCAAAATATTGAAGTTTCGACAACATAATGTGATATATGAAAGCGCCATACGGATTAAAATAAGCATATGAGGTCTTCGTAAAATATGTTTTCAAGGCAGTTTTTAAATCCAATATGGCGTCGTCCGCCTCCGGTCCCTATCGTAACCGGCATGGATCTCACGTCCTTCCCAGCCTTCCCAGCGCTCATTTGAATAATATTAGCGTATATATGTAACGTATATGGATCTTACTCAAGATTGCAGTTGTAATCAGCACAATAAAACAACATTTTTTTACCTATATTAGTGAAAGTATGAAACTTCTTATTCCCAGGGTCATGATTTGAACTGATACTCATTTTTATCTTGTAATCGGAGGTTTTATCCTTACTGCCATCACAACTGAAACCCCACAGTGCTTATTTGATTGTAATTATACACATTTTGGTCTTAATTCACTCCAAATTGCACTTGAACTACTTTGCGGTTCCAGGTTCCTAAGCGCTCACTCCACAAACAGTTGCGGGTAGCACACGACTACACTGTTTATGAGGTGCAAAGCTTTATTCCCTTAATTGTTTACCTTACTCATTATTTAGTTTAACTTTACTTTGTTACTTCGAAATGTTTATTTTAATTCATGTCTATTATCTCTTTTTTGCAACCAAATTAATCCCGAAAAATTACAGATATTTCTAAAAGTAGATACGAGCAAACGACGGCAAAATTTCAGAGTTGCCAATTTAGTGGAGCTTCACATATACGCCAATGCATCTACAAACTGTTTCCATGGGAAAATTGCTCTAACATGTGTATATACTACAAATAGATACGCTAATTTCACTTATTTCCCCGGGTTTGTGGAAGTCCTATACCCAGTTTACAGGGTAAACACATACCAATTGGCAACACCGATAAACAATAGAAGAGCACGAACAACACCGTAGCTACTGTTCACAGCAAAACTGTTGATATTTGAGTCAGGAATCTAGTTACTTTTTCGACAACGGATATTTTCAAATTAATAATCATGAATATGTAAAAAAATTATGCAATTCATGACCTTATATGCTGTTTAACTATCTATTTAAATAATTATCTAGTGCACGCTTCTTCTTTCTACCGACAAATCGTAGTTTCCTTGGATGTGCCAGGTGGTTGGTGTCATTGTTGACGATTGTTGTGAAGAAAGTGCCCCAGTGTCCATGGTTGCAAGTGGTGTGTGGATTTAACCAATGGAATGGAAAGTTTATTGACACAAGTGATTCCGCAAACATCGAGATGACATCAATCTTCTAAATTTTAGGCGTTTTAAGTAAAAATTTTGAATGAGTCATGGAGGTATGTTTGCACTGCGCATGGCTCAACTTTCATTACCGTCTTTTTAATCTTAAAATATGGCCTTAATTTCTAACTTTGGAGAAAACACTTACTTCGAAAGGAGAGTAGAGGTCTAGAGCAGGTGCTCTCACCACCTCGTAAATGGTGCCCATCTCCGGTATCAGGACGTGTTAAAGTACTTTTTCGGAGGGTGGATCCACACGTGGTCAAAACTAGATCAGCTAGTCCAGTCGGTTGTTTCCCCTATATGTCCCTGAATGGAGTGGGATCATGATGATCTGGACTATAATTAAATTATGTAAATTCAACAAAATACATGAACAGAGAGGCAGACTCGTGCCAACGCACAGCTTACAAAAGGAAATCATCTTTAACACAATTGACAACGAGGTCTCAAATGCACACAAGGACAATAAATGAAAGTTTAAAAGTGTCACGGTGTCGCTCACAGAAAATCCTTATTTGTGCAACGTTTCGCCTATTTGATTTTTACAATATCGACATTCACACTAACTACAATATTTCATATGTCCAAAATCGCACTCACCACTTTAATCTATGGAGGGATATTTATTGAATCGCATCTCAAGGTGTAACAAAGGCAACTGTCTCTTTGTTATTTACAAGTTTTAGTTTATCTTATATATCTTTTACGCACTGCAGGCTCCAGAGATTCAATGTAATCAATTTCCTGTTTATGAATTGTCCTTCCTTACCATTTTTCCTGATAGGATTCATGATTCCTTAGAATAACGAAATTTGATATTTTCTTTGTTTACAACTTGACCTCTAAGATGGCAGTGGCCTATCTGTTGTGACGTCATAGGAGAATTATCTCTATCCATAGGTTTGCTTACCCTATACAAAAGATTCCTGATTATATTATATTTGAGGGTAGTGTCAGGATTGATCGTTATTTCGTAGGAACTATCTCGTAAAGGTAGTTTCCTTGTGTCTCCTACCCTCTAATGTTCTCTTCAGAATGGCGAGCTTACATCTGTCACGGTCGATATGTGTGACAGTGCCAATGGTAGTCAGGTTCTGAGCAGCAGAGAGGTTCTTAGCCAAGAAAACAGCAGCAGTATGTTTGAATAGAGCAGCAGAAGTCACTCTGTTGGTTAACAGGTGTGTTAGACCTGGTTACTTCAGCGGGAGGTTGAGGACCTCTTTGTGTTTTGACTTCAGTAGCAGCAAGAGGATTTTTTTCGACAGTAAAAGTCTGTTTCGATGAGTCGACAAATTCATCTCTGTTGAGGATTTGTTCCTGTTTTGACAGCTAATTAATGTTATCGATGGTTTAGGTGATTATGTCTGTTTATGTTTATCCTGCTTGGCGGTAATAGACTACTCTGGCAATTTTTGGGAATTTGTCATTATTTTTGTTTCATGCAGCTTTGGTGATGGCCACTGTTATGTTATGCTGCCTACATGAGTTTATGCTTATCCTGGTTGGTGTTAATAGAGTGTATTGGCAATTCTTGGGAAATTGTCAGTATTTTTTTTTATGTTATTGTTATTATGCTGCCTATGTTTGAGTTTCTATTGATATAATAGAGCATTAAATTTTTATTACTGTTATAATTATTGTTTATTTCATTATTATTCAATAATGATTTAGAGCAAGTGAATAGCTCTGGGAATTATTCGCTGTTTAATTTTGTATTTTGCATTTAATGTTCATGGAATTTTTACTTCTGCTGTTGAGCATTTATTATAATCTATATAAATGTTTGCTCTATCTGTTGACAAAATGTAAATCTTTTAAGGATTCATTTATTGGTTTAACTGTGCTTATTTGTTAATGATCATTTTAGTGTTTTTTTGCCACCCAGAACCTGTACTCAATTGTATATATATATATATATATAATATATATATATATATATATATATATATATATATATATGTGTGTGTGTGTGTGTGTGTGTGTGTGTGTGTGTGTGTGTAATAGATTAAGATTCAAGGTACTCTTGTCTTTGTCTTAACACCCTCCTATGTGGTTTGTCCCGGTCCCTCTAGTCATTCTGGTCCCATCTCGTTAATCTTTAGCTATTAGGCCGATTTTGATGTTTTTCTACAAAAATTAAATTCCTTGGTCCCAAGCATAAACTTTTAAGCAGAATGGGAAAACAATAACCGAATCCCCTTTTTAGATGTCTTAATCATCAGAACTATTTACAATTACAAATTCACTCCCTTTAGGAAAGCGACATTCTCACTTTCATACATACATTTTTACAGCTATCATGACATTTCAGTTAAACTCGGTGTAGCAAATAACTTGTTTCTTAGAGCCATGAAAATTTGCTGCCCAGATTTTCTTAACAAAGAACTTGAAACAATCAGAAATCAACTTATCTTGTTAAAATACCCCATGAACATAATAGAAAAAGCCACAAAGAGCATTTTTTACAAACCTGCAGAGAACAAAGAATAGGAAAAATACACAAACAAAATCATAATCCAGTACATGGATAATTTATGCCACCCCCACCCTTTCATCTTTTCACCTTCCTTTATCCAAATAAATTGGGGAAACCCTTAATTAATGTTCAGCAAGAAACAGTTTCTAAAGACATAGGAGTCTATGAAATCCCTTGTAGGGATTGTGATAAGTCATACTATGGATTCACAGAAAAATCTCTCTCGGAAAGATTAATTTAACATAAGCACTTGGTTAGATATGGACAACATAGTTCAGCAATTTTCCATCATATAAATAACAAACCATATTATGGATTGGAAGTAGTTTTTCCTGTCTTTAAATTCCTTGCTTTTACTCTATCTCCACCCAACCTATATCTCTTCGACTGCTGTTTCACCTCTATCATAAGTCTCCACTTAGCCAACCAGGAACTGGTATCCAGCAGGTTAGCAGTCTACCTGCTTTGATATGGTAATACGCTATGTATAAGTTTTGTGTTGTAAGGGCTGAATAGCAAATTGTATTTTGTTCTAAGTTTTTCCCATTCATATAATAATTTTCTTTTCTGATAAATGGTTGTAAATTGCATTTGTTTTCTTGTCTTCAGTACGTTGTTTGTTTGTTTGTAATTTGCTGTAAATAATTGTTTTGCATAATAATATTTAAATTTTTTACCTTTTGATATTCTTTTTATTGTTATAGTCTATTGAACCTAAGGGCATAAATTCACTTTACACTAAGTAACACAATGTTTCTTAAATCTGTAACAATATAATGGGGGCCTGTCAGGGATAATCTTGATATACTATTTAACAACCTCGTTAAGTATCAGTTGATATTTGTTTCACATTTATTCAGTAATTTGTTATTCAACCTTATTTGATGAAAAGTTCCTTATTTATATTATTACTTGTGACTTTCGCATGCGTATAGTCTTTCCCTGGGTCTGTAGATACCATGTGTTATTAATTTTGTCCGTGAGGTATAGAATGAGTCTTTTTCAAAGCTTGATATAGTATGTATGTAAAGTGACCATTCTAATCGAGGTGGAGTAAGTTACAGTTGTTAGATGAGCGACTGTGCTTCCTTTTCATTTCCTTTTGGTTTGAACCGGGAGTGAAATATTTCTAGTGCGTTCTTACTCCATTCCAAATATTTAACTAAAATGTTCGTGTATAAGCCTTTTGTTTTTTAAGCTATGTTGAGGTTTATAATTACGTGGTCATTACTTAACTAATAGTTACAGTCCTAATTGTAAAACTAGATTTCAGTTGTTTCCATCATTTTTGAAGCTTCCGTTTTTCATGATGACGAAATTTGAAACTCAAAAGTTTGTGGCCAATCCTTCCTCTGAATTGCACACTATATCCTATGCCAAGAAAGTAGAGTTAGTTGAAATAGCTAGGCATTTAAACATCAATGTACGTTCTAGCATGCATAAGTTTGATATTAGAAAAGTTATAACAGAGCACTATATGCATATTGGATCCCTGGGTATTGAAGCTAGACAGTATCTTGTTCCAGAAACTACTTCCCTTTCAGTTGAACAAAAGCTAGACTTTGAACATCTTGCAGCAGAGCGTGAAAAAGTACAGTTATCTTTAAAACAAGAAGATTATCTTTACAAGCTGCTAGAGAGAAAATGGGGTTATCTCTACAGGAAGAAAGAGAAAAGTTTGAAATGGTGAAAGCTCGGTTAGAATTAGAAGCTATTTTAGCTGTTAAGGTAAATCAAGAAGAATTATCGTTACAAGATTCTAGAGAGGAAATGGAGAAACTAGGTTAGAATTAGAAGCTAGTTTAGCTGTTAAGGTAGAACAAGAGAAGGCTTCAATTAAGAATTGTTACCCTTTAACTTGACAAGAAATATAAAATTTGTTCCCCTCTTCACAGAGTATGAGTATGACCCAGAAGATTATTTTAGGATGTTTAAGGAAACTGCTAAGCACCTTAATTGGCCTGTTGAACCTAAATTAAACCTAAATTGTCAGGTATGGCTGCTAAGTTTGTTAGGCATCTGGACAATACTAATGAATATGACCAAGTAAAACGGCAATATAGAAGCATTTTCCATAACAGAGAAAGGATATCGAAAAGTATTTTGTAACCGATGTAAATCCAACATCCAAACTTTTCTAGAATTTGCTTCTGACAAGCTTAGAACTTTTAAAAGAAATGGCTTACGTATGCCGAAGTAACTACTTTTAATAAACTAATGAATTTAATTGTTTTTGAAGAATTTAAAAAGAAAATTCCCCTTAATGTAATGCTTTACATCAAATATAGGCAAAAAAGAATTTATTGAAGGCTGCTTCCTTGGTTGATACTAATTCATTAGTACATAGTTTTGTTCCTAATGAATGAGCTGAGACTTTTGTAAAACCAGTTTCATTAGAACCCTAACAGATTTCGGATGCTAGTCCCAAAGTTCTTGGCAAGGTTAAATGTAGTTATTGTAAGAGAGAGGGACATACAATTCGTAATTGTAAAGGGCCTAAATATAAAGGATCTGATAAATTCTGCAATTCTTTTATGCAACCTAATGTAAGTTTACCAGCCTTCCAGAGTAAAACTGTTTCACATGCATGTGCAAATGTATTTGATCTGTTTGATGACTTTAAGTCTGAAGGGTTAATAGCCTTTGGGGAGGAAGGACAAATGTATAAGGTCCTATATTACGAGACACGGGGGCTGCTTTGACTTTGTTGTATAATAAAGCTTTACCTAATGTTAAGAAGAATCTGACTTGTGAGAAGGTTGTTTTGAAAGATCTAGCTGGAATATCATCAATTCTCCTTGCCAGTATCTACCTTGATTGTCCACTTGTAAAAGGAGAATTTGAACTAGGGGTGATAGATAAAGAATTGCTAGTAGAAAGGGTTGCATTGTTACTAGGTAATGATTGTCTCTGATATCCCAATGAATGACATGAATGATAAGAAAGTAGATACTGACAAAGCCTTAATGAATGACATGAATGTTAAGAAAGTAGAGGCTGACAAAGCCCCAACACATATAGTTACTCAGTCCCAAGCTGGAAGAAAAGTAAATTTCCCTGAAGTTGAAGTAGATAGAGATCTTTTAAGTAAGGCATGGTCTAGAGATAAACTTATAGTTGCTCAGAGTTCTGATCAATCGTTACTTTGTTTGCATGATAAGTCTGTTGATATGAGACTTTTGAATAAATCTCCTTTTTTTCATAATATTGATGTCTTAATGCGCTTTTACCATCCTCCTAAGCATTCAAATCTTGACACATGGAGTGAAGAACACCAAATTGTTTTCCCTACTTCAGTACGTACTTGTATAATGGAAATTGCACCTGTTGGTCCGTGTGGTCACGTTGGAAACTATAAAACTTATTACAAGATACTTTATAAATTCTATTGGCCTGGCAAACTTAACCAAGTAATTACTAAAGCCCCTTTACAGCCTGTATTAGTTCCACACAAGCCCTTTGAGAAATTAGTAATAGACTGTGTTGGACCCTTACCCAAGACAAAAAGTGGTAACCAATATTTGTCAACCCTCGTGTGTCCCAGCACCCATTTTCCAGAGGCCGTTCCTCTTAAGAATATATCTGCCAAAATTATTACAAAACACTGGTGATGGTTCTAATTTTACAAGTAATTTCTTTTCTGAAATCCTTAAGGAGTTGAGTAAATGTCACAGTTTATCATCCGCATGTGATCTGGAATCTCAGGGAGTCCTTGAACAATGGCACTTAACCTTTAAAAGCATGTTGAGGAAGTTTTGTTTAGAAAGTAGTATTGATTGGGATGAGAGAATTACATATTTGTTGTTTGACATACGTGAGTCACCCCAGAAATGAAAGACCTTCGATGGGAACGCGAAGATTAAAAACTCTAATACAGGGGAATAGGTGATGGCATATTTTCCTATCTCTGGGTCACCCTTTTCATCTAGATTCTTTGGTCCATAGAAGATAATTAAAAATGTTAATAACAATACATATGTGATTGAAACTCCGGACAGAAGGAAAAACACTCAACTTATCCATGTAAATTTGCTCAAAAGATATTATGCAAGGAACTCTGAAACTGGTTATGGAGACAAAATTGTAAGCATTAATTTTAAACCATCCTCCTTTGGTACCAACAGACAGGGAGATGCCCACGGTGACTTGCTATGCTTAGCTAATCCAGCTCTCAGAAGATAGTCTACTTCTTCTCTCAGTGCTTGTTTCTTGGCAGGGCTGATATGATAAGGGTGCTGCCGTATTGTAGTAGTTCCTTGTAGAAGATCTATATCATGGGTGAGAACTGTGCATCGATCTGGATTTTCTGCGTACAGGTCCAAGAAAGAATTAATAAAGTTTTGAAGTTCCTGTGACTGATAAAAAGAAAGATGCTGAACGGAATATTTCATGTCTTTTAGAGCAGCACAATTATCTATTGAACGCCAAGAATGAACAAAATCAGGTTCACTTTTTTTCAGGTCTCTGAAACTTGTTAACCAATGCACCATCCACTTTTCAACGTATTATTAACTACACAATCCTAGGTTTATAAGGTGTATATGCATATTTAGATGACATATTGGTAGTAGGGGATTCTTGGGAAGAGCATCTGCAGCGTTTGATCATGCTCTTAGAAAGTTAACAACCAATTTGAAAAAAGTCCATATTTGGTGAGGCTACTGTTTCTTACTTGGGGCATATTGTGGGTGTAGGTAATGTCAGGCCTAAAACTGCCAATGTCAATGCCATACTTGATTTCCCAGAACCCAAGATAAGGAAATCTCTTAAAAGATTCTTGGGTATGGTTTCTTATTATAGGAAGTTCTATTGTGAAGATTCCAATAAGTGGAAAGAAATGTATTGTACTTATAGATTCAGGCAGTATAGTGAATGTAATAGATAAATCAACTTTAACCAGATATTTAGGCATTTCAGAAACTCTGATTCAGAGTCAAAATAAAGTCATAAAGGGAATAGCGGGTAAACAAATTAGAAGCCTAGGAAAGGTGAACTTGGAAATAGACATTTTGTCACACATATTTGTCGAAAGTTTTCTAGTTCTAGAAGACGGATTTTTTTCCGGCACAAGTATTACTCTCATTTAATTTAATGAGATGTGGAATAATACTAAACAGCAGTGAAAGAAAGATTAGCCTGAAACAGGATAATCAGGAGAGCGTATGTTTTGCGGTTGGCGAAGAAAAGCCTCACCCAAATCTGATCAATTTGTCCGAGACAGTTTCGACAAGCGAGAGAGACATACGAGAAAGGGAAGATAAAATAGAAACAGATAGAAAAGAGGAATTCCCACCATTACAGAATACAGAACCAATGAAATATGCCCATATAGATGATATATACTCAGATTCAAGTAATAAATAATGGTAATCACCGAAACTCTGAATATAACGAAAATCAAGATGCTTATACAGATACATGTATTAATAACTGTAGCAATGTAGTAGTGAGTTACGAGAATGAAGGGGAAATACTAAATAAAGTAGTGCTATTAAATAAAATAAAGAAATCAAATATAAATAGTATAAGAGAGGTAACAGAAGAAACCACTGAAAATGCACAACTTTGTTATTTTTCAGACATAGAAAATGAAGAGATATGTTGCGTTAGTACAGCTGATGATAATAAAGTACAATTTATACTCAATAGAGCAGTAACTTTAAATCCAAGATGCTTAACAAAAATATATTTAAGAGCAAAAGAGAACGTAAGGGCTAAAGATGTTCTATTGTTGAACGATGAATTGCCAGATTTTGTCAGAATGGATAATTCACTAGTCAAAATGAATGGTGATAATTGTGAAGCTTATGTCCAAAACTATTCAAATAACAAACTAACACTATACGCAGGCACTGTCTTTTACATAGGAATACCTATTTTGCATAGGAATACCTTTATTAACAGTAGAAAAAAAAACATTTTTCTCTATAAATGGCAAAAACTCTCAAATAAATCAGGGAGTAAATAAAACAGATTTTCCAGGAAATAGAAACAAGTTGATTCAGGTGCTAGAAAATATAGAAATGTAATAGCTGTGGAAGGGGATAAACTAGGAAGAACGAATGTCCTACAACATAATATTTTGTTAGATGATGGAGCCAAGCCATTTTTTATTCCAAATTACAGATTACTAATAAGTCAAAGACCCATAGTTGATAATTTGATAGAGGAAATGAAAAGAGATGGAGTAATAATTCCTTCTAAATCTCCATATAATTCTCCATTGTTGCTTGTTCCAAAGAAGGATGGCAGTTGGAGACTTGTAATAGACTATAGAAAATTAAACTCCAACACAGTTCCAGATAGAATGCCGATGCCGGTAATTCAAGATATGTTAGCTCAATTAGGAGGGGCCAAAATATTTTCATCCTTAGATCTACTTAGTGGATATTGGCAAGTACCTCTAGATGAAGAATCCAAACAATTCACAGCCTTCAGCACACATGAAAAACATTTACAGTTTGAAATAATACCATTTGATCCTTTAACGTTTGTTTGATTAATGTTGCAAATTTAGACGATATAATCATTTTTAGCAAAGATTTAGAGAGCCATCTCAAAACATAAGAATTAGTCCTAGAAAGATTAAGAATGGCAGGACTAAAAATGTCACTTCCTGATGAAGTCATTAGAATACTGGGGTCATGTCATTAGTGAAGACTGACTGCGCATGCAAGCAGGTAAAATAAAGGCAATAATTAATTATCCGGCTCCCACTAATTTGAAAGCATTAAGGAGATTCCTTGGGATGGTTGGATATTATAGACCATTTATAAAAGGATTTGCTGCTATCGCCAAACCTTTGACAGAATTAACCAAAGAGGATGTTAAATATGAATGGCAGAATGAACAAGAAACAACCTTTCAAACATTAAAGAGCAAAATGACTAGGAACCTGTTTTGGTCTACCCAGATTTTCAAAAGATTTTTATTAAGCTTGTAATGCCTCGAGTACAGCGCTAGGAGCTGTATTGTTATAAAAGGCCAAAACTAGAATGAGGGCAGTATACTGTGCCAGTAGACTTTTAAACCCAGCGGAAAAACACTATAATACAACAGAAAGAAAGCAATACATTTTCATATTATGTTAACTGAAGGGGAATTTTTTTTAGGCGATAATCATTTCATCCTCTTGTGTGTTCGAACCAACGCCCAGTGGACGGAGAGATCAAGACTCGATAATGCCACTGAAGTCCTGATTTCTCCTCTGTCCGCTGGGCGCTGGTTCGAACCCACAAGAGGACAAAATTATTATCACCTAAAAGAATTCCACTTTGGTTAACATATATGAAAATACATTAATGCCGAGGTAGAACGAATTCGATATTAAAGGGCATTTGTAGCTTTATGCATATATACATACATATATATATATGAATAACTTGATCACGATGTATATAAAACGTGATGCTATGTATAAATAAAGGTTTTTTGCCCCGGAGGAAAAACTGAAAAAGCGAGATAGCCGAGTACTTTCGGTCCTGTTCGGACCCTTTACTTAAGGCAAAGGGTCCGAACAGAACCGAAAGTACTCAGCTATCTCGCTTTTTCATTTTTCCTTTGTGGCAAAAAAACTTTATATATATAGATAGATATAGATATATATCTATATCTATCTATCATATCTATCTATCTATATATATATATATATATATATATATATATATATATATATATATATATATATATATATATATATATATACATATATATATATATATATATATATATATATATATATATATATATATATATATATATATATATATATATATATATATATATATATATATATATATATATGTATATATAGTATACATATATATATATATATATATATATATATATATATATATATATATAATAGAATGGCTTTCTCACTGTTAACCAGCTTTTTTGAAATTGCTTCATATTTTCTAATTATTTTCTTTACTTCATTGTTCAGGTTACTAATGGACACATAATGGGGTTCTTCCATTTACTCCAGTATTTTTACACGCGACAGCTGTTTCGTCAACCTATACGTATTGACGTTATCAAGCGTACTGATACAAATATGAGCCTACATGCGTTTTGTGACGTCATGAGGACGGAAAGGTAGTACAATTGCCAGATACCTAGTTTTAAGTATTTACAAAAGACTATAGTGAAACATAAAATAAGACAACTAAATAAATATGTTAACAACAGAAATTATATATATAAAAAAAATTGAAAGTAAGTTATTATATACACATTATACATAAATATATATTAATTACATATATGTTTAATTCACTGAATGTCAGTGTTGCGCTCCTGTCCGCGTGTGGTGGTTTTGTTCCACGCGGTTGAAGGGCTGCCTCCTACACGAGGGCAAGGATCGGTCTGCCTCACGTTGGATGTTAAGGTTGGGACGTTGCATGGCGATGCTGACTGCTTCTGATATCTATAAACGATTGTAGTTGCCTTCCTTGTGTATTATTTTGGTGTTTGTGAGAAGTTCTTGTAAGGATGGTTTTTTATTGTGGGTATCCACAAAGTGCTGATGAATGGCTCCTTGGTTTCTGTGGGCCTGCATGCGACGTTTGAGTGTAGTGGTTGTGTGTCCGATATAGCATTTTTGGGGGGACTGACATTGCTCGTCAGCACAGACAAACTTGTATACTATATCAGATTTAACCTCTTTCTCCGTCGATGGGGCCATACTATTTTTCATTACCAATGAGGCCGTATGGTTTGGTTTGCAGTAAATCCTTGCTGTTATTTTGTTATATAGCGCTAGGGGGGTGGTTCCTCTTCGCAGTATACCAAGGAAAGACCTCATTAAAACACCAAAGAATAGAAAGAAAGTACTATATTTCAGAGACAGCTGTCACCTCTCTTCAGGTAGGTGAGGAATGAGAAGAGTTACAAAAAAGGTGGTCTTTATACCAAGAGGTCCATCCACAGTTAAGCCAATTTAGGTCACTCCTGTTGATAATTCCTCTTTAATCCTCTTAAGCGTGGTTGAAGGAAGATTTTATCTACTACATCTGAGTCACAGGCACCCTTTGAGATATTCATTACCTGCCTTTGTTTAATCAAGGCCAATTCTATCAACTGACTTTTGTATTGACAGTTGCTGCTACAAATTACACATGACAAATTCCAGTTTAATCTGTGGCTATGGTTATTTATATGGTTGAAAATATCTGAGTTCTGTAGTCCATACCTAACTGACTGTTTCTGTTGTATTAATCTCTGGGGAAGTGATTTTCCTGTAAATCTGATGTAAGATTGGTCACAGTCTAGGCATGGGATTTCGTAAACCCCTGTGTCTGTGTGTTTTGTCTTTTGTTGGACGTTAATCAGGGATCTGGCCAAGGTATTTGGGTAGGTAAAAGGAAATGGGTTATATTTTCCAAGAGTCTGGGTCACTCTCTTAATCCTGTCCAGGTGTGGAAATTTTTTTTAATATTGAGTGTCTCTCTGGTCTTGTCTTGAGGGGGTCAGTAGAAAATTAAATTCGCTTTATGAATCGCTTTCTCAGTTATATAGCCAGGACGAAAGCTGCTTATGAATTAGTTCAAATTCCTTTTCCAGGAAATCTGGGGAACAAATTCGTAAGGCTCTTAAGAATAGGTTGCTGGCTACACCTATCTTAATAGGAATCTCATGATAGCTAAAGTAGTGAATGTGTGAAAGTGAGAACGTTGGTTAAATATGTATTCTGACGTGTCTCAAGAAAAGGAATTTTGTTGTCTATTCCCCATTCAATTTTAAATTTGATGATGGGCACTTATGCGTTTAATTTTGAAAGAAATTAATTGAAATTGCCCCATCTATTGTCCCAAAATGATATTGGGTTTTGTTGCATTTATATTGTACAGAATGATTTTGGGTTTTATTGCATTTACATTACTGTAGTTTCAAAGTATTCCATGTATAGATTGGCTAGAACAGGCCTTAAATGACTACCCTTACTACACCCGAATTTTTGCTTAAAAAAATAACTCCCCGAATGAAAATACGTTATCGGGTACACATTATTCAACTAACTTTATTATTTTGGCGAGCGCCAATGGGAAATGATCTGAATAGGCGGTTAGTTTTTCCCTCAAAAACTGTAGAACATCCTGTACTGGTACTTTTGTGAATAGGGAATCTACATCAAGGCTTAAACGTTTTATGTTGTGTAGTGGCATATGTGCTTCTCTGAATTTGGCAAAAATCTTCCGAATGTTTAATGTGACTGTGAGAAAAAGTGCCTAACAAAGGGGAAAGAAGGCCAGCTAACCATTTAGAAATTTTATAATTGAAAGCTCCGGCATGGAAGATTGTCTTTGTGAGTTTTGGGAAGACCTTAAAAGTAAAGTCTAAGTTATTTTTCGGTCTGGCATAAGGGCAAAGGATAAACCTAGATTTAAGACCAAGTGTTGGTTCACAGTAAGGGGGGTGTTAGATAAATCTAATACTTTATCTTGATGCTCAAGATTATTCTATGCGCTATTGTTTATTAAGTTATTAACTTATGTAAAAGTCTGTTGGAATGAGTCGTGCTAATATAGGCAGCCATGTCGGAACAGAATGAAATCAGATACCTGTATATGTGGTCTGTTGTGAGGACACGAAGGTTAGACAGTGTTCCATCTATCACTCTGCGTAGTACAAAGATGTCGTGTTTCGTGTTTGTAATTCTTTCCTCCAGGAAGGGGAAGGGGTCCGATTGCAGAGTCCATCTCCCGAATCCGTATATTTTTGGAAGTACTTGTTCCTTGAGGCATTCTTCTAGAAAGTATTTTTTATTTTTCAGCCGGTGTAGTCTAATCAGTTCTTTTTCAAACTTGCGAAAAACGGGCCTGACTTCTGGAGAGCGGAGAAACGTAGAGAGGTGGTTGAATTCAATGATAGGCCAAAAAATGACTGGTTACAACAGAATTCCATCTAATAAAAGGATCCCATAAAAACACCAAAATATGGAAAGAAAGTACTATATTTCAGAGACATCAATCTCTCTCTTCAGGTAGGTTACAGAAAAGGTGGCATTTATACCATTTATACCATTCGTTTTGATTAAAACTGGAAACTGAAGAATCCACTTCCGTATCTTACTGAAAGAACACGACATTGCATTTCCTGATCTCTCAATCTCCAGCTATTTTCCTTCACGCTTACACGCTCGTTCTTACAGAACCATTCATATCTAAAGCAAGCCGGGATTCCATGACTCTGGGAGAGAGAGAGAGAGAGAGAGAGAGAGAGAGAGAGAGAGAGAGAGAGATGAATAAAAAACCCACCGACACGTTACGAGAGTCCTTTGAATCTCCCTCCGGAGGAAGGCATAAAATTTCCACGGATTCGCACCTGTCTCTGACTGACGCCCTTTCATGTGTCCTAAAGGATATTCAGCTCGCGACTGCCCCATTTCACGCTAGAATAGGAGATGATATCATTAGAGGTGTAGCGTCGCACATCCCGGAATGATTTTTGGATCTGGGTAATAGCAGGGTGTCACACGTCTGTTTCAGAGATAGAGGTGCCCTTGACATAGATTAATTTGGAAAGCCTTACGCGATTCAATTTCACTGAGGTTCATAATAGTTGGAGGCCTTCAATGATTATCCAATTAATTCGCCGGCAATCCGAAGTGTTTTCTAGGAGTAGCAACGAAATCAGACTTAATTTTAAGCCCTTGCCTTACATTGCGTGAAAGTAATTGTAGATTTGATTTCTCATCCTGAAGAATTTCATCTGGTCAGGATATGGATAAAACTGCTGATTATATATGACGATACATCCGTAAACCTAAACACATAAGGGAATAATGCCCTTGCCTTTTGGAGCAACCAGCTAATGGGCAAAAGTCTGATGAGTGAAACGAAGCACACCACTTGTACACATGTGCATACGGTGAGAAAAAAAATCCTACGTTGGAATTAGTAACTTACATTGCACCTTACAAACTTGAAAATACTTAGCAAAAAAAAAATTAAAAAAAAAGAAACTCTTCATCTTGGTCTTGATATAGTGGCTTCCTTGGCATCGCCGCCTTTTATTTCATGAAGTATCAAATCAGATGGAAATGTATCTGGAATACAGACTTCTCAACTATGCCGTTCTAAGAAATATAAGTGATCAGGCAACAGCATTTCATCACGTTACGAGAACGTTCGTATTAACAAAGCGTACTTATCAACATAACAATATTACGTATTATGATTATTCGTATACAACAATAAAGACTTAAGTAAATATTTCCCACCCCGGACAGATTCAATTTTCTTATGCTGAATTTTGAAATCTGGGTGTTGTATCAACAAGCTACAATGGACTTTTGGAGATAAAATCGTTAGTGGAACGTGTATCGGTTTAGTTCTTAGTTCACTGATTACAGAATTATCTTTGCTCTTTATAAATATATATATATATATATATATATATATATATATATATATATATATATATATATATATGTATGTATGTATGTATATATATATGTGTGTGTATATATACATATAAAAAAATATCAACAAATAAAAACAAAGTTACTAAGGTATATCATTTGCAATATGCTCTCTCCTTAGTTTTTTAATAGTCTGTAGCTAAACCGTACGGTGGACATTATTGCTTTCCAAATGAAGAAAAATTTTCATTTTCAAATTACTTTTCTTTCCTTACGTCCGGTTACCCTGCACATATAAAACATATCTTTAATAATCCCTTATTACGAGTAGTTACGAATCTATATAATTTTATAAGGAGGTTTTATTGATGGAATTATGGCAAGGAAAAAACAGCCTGTGTTAAATGTTCTCTGTTGATTGAGTTATATGACCGTTACAGCCAATCTAACAAAAGTAAACAACTGCTGATG
Source organism: Macrobrachium nipponense (assembly GCF_015104395.2). Taxonomy (NCBI): domain Eukaryota; kingdom Metazoa; phylum Arthropoda; class Malacostraca; order Decapoda; family Palaemonidae; genus Macrobrachium; species Macrobrachium nipponense. Next base: position 4,044,958 of record NC_061096.1, read on the forward strand.
GCACAGAGCACGTAGGCCTATATAGTCATTCCACTCCTCATCTGCTAAAACTTTTAGGTGTGCTGTGAAAGCTGGAGTAATTGTAAGGTTGAAATATATAAAAAAATATTATCAAACCGTCAACAAACAAAACTAACAGCATTTACCTACATTCTCCTACATTTCTTTACATGTCAGTGCTCATTTCCATATAGCAGTTCCGAGCCCTTTCAATAAGATTTAACAGGAATATTTACATTCTCTTGCTAACAACGTTTTGGCAAAAGTCCATCTTCAGATTCTGTAAATGATTTTAAAAAAAATACATTCATACCCCAAAAAACATAACATGAACATAAAAAAATAAAAAGAAATCACAGATAATGATAAAAATGGCTCTAAATTTTAAATAGTTTCCTGCTAAAGGCAGTTATCTATATTCAAGTTAGGTTGAATTTTTCTTTATAAAAGGTTTCTAATAGTCTTAGCTCCGTTTCAAACTGAGCTTTACGCTTTACACAAAATACTGATATCCGAAAAATTAAAATGAACGTTGCACAACCCGCGGCAATGCTCTCTTGTGGAGGAGCTGGCCTACCTAGAGGTAAAAGGGCCCTTGAACATATGCCTCTGTGTTCAAAAGCTCTGGTAAGCCCAAATTCATAAAACCCTAGTAAGCCTAGTTGATAACTAGATCGGAGTTAATTGGTTACTAAGCTAATTGCGTGCTAAACGTTATTCATAAAACCCCATTAAGAGTTAGTTGCATGCTAAGTTCCTTACTAAGTTAGCGTTGATAAAGGGCCGCTCTAGCTTCTTAGCAGGCAACTACTAGTCATTCAGTTAGACACTTGCCACAGACGTGAAGGCATGGCTACAAATATTACTGGAACTTCGTCGTGCTATACGGATAGAACGAGTCTTCGGGACAGGAGGAGCCATTGAGGTATTTGATGATGCTGCATTACTAAAGAGATACAGATTTTCACGGCAAGGCATAATGAATATCACCGACTTGATTAAATCCGATTTAGAACATCCTACAAGAAGAAACTATATGCTCTCTTGCCATATCAACAAGTTTTGATTGCACTTCAATATTATGCGACAGGAACATTTCATATGGCTGTAGGAGATCCTCTTCAAGTAGCCGAGCCAACAACTTTCCGAGTATTCGCAGAGTTATTAACTTATATTATCTTATCTTTATAATGAACCTAAGTATGCTGAAAAATATTTTGCAACTCAACAACAAGCAAGAATTTAAACGCGTTGATGCAACGTACTTAATTTCAGAAACAGTGATATGACATTAATTCATATTACATCAACGAAATATCATCAGTAAACCTATTTGACAGAGACTGAAAGGAGTCAATATAAAATTAGCTTTACCATTTCAATCCTATGAAAAGTTTATGGTTTTTATTTATGGTATCACTTGATATCCATTACTTACAATTGTGGCTGCAGTACTAGATGTCTCTGTTGGCCACATATTAGAATCCATCTCTATTCAGTACCATAAAAACCCAATTAAGAAAAAGAGAAACCTTTACATTATAAACATGCCCAGTAACATATACATTATAACCATTCACATTGCATTATAAATATGTTATTTACTCCCCATCATAATCATCTAGCATAGACTTTTCTACTTCTTTGTAGACTGATTCCCTAGCAGCCGATTCTATTACTCCCGTCATACCTGTAAAACCTGGGGTCTCCACCTCCAACACAAATCGAGGATCTTCTGCTGAGCAGCATTAGGTTCATTAGGAGGTTTGTCGCTTCCTGCCAATTTGTTACTTTTGTTCGAGTCCAATAAGCAGTCTTTGGATTCGCTTTTAAATTTTGAAAGTAGATTCTTATGTCTTCCATCGTTCTCCTGGCATGCGGAAATCTAGCTCAATGTTGAGCTAGCACTGAATCCCATACCTCTGTTTTGTTATTCCTGGTTGTATTAACGTTCTTGTTGATGACATCGTTGAACACTTCCTATTTATCGATCAAGAAAATACTTTCTTCTTGGGAATAGTTGGATTTTCTTGGGCTCTTATTACTCGTTACTATAGATACATACTACAAACAACACGACTGTGAAAAAATCCCTACCTCAGAGGTGGGTAAACTTTTCAGTGCTTGCACCGCATTAGTGGGTCATGAAAAGTCAAAGGGCCTCAACTTCTTTTAAAATCAGGGTGGTATTCTTCAAGATAATACAACATAAGGATAGTATATGTTTAATAAAAACAAACAAGTTCAGAATCCAGCAGAAGCAATTTAATGGGAAAAATTTTTCTGGTCACAATTCTGTTTTACAATTCGTTTAAAGTCTGGCACAAGGTTGCTGGTAGAAACTCTCATCACTGCGTTTAAGTTTGTGTCTGACAGCATGGGCCTGGTCTTGGACTTATTTGTCTTCATGCAGGAAACACTCTGCTCACAGATGTAAGTGGAACCAAAAATAGAGAATAATTTGGCAGCAAAATTTCTTAAACATGGAAAACATTGAACTGTGAGAGACTTGTAAAACTCTGCTAATGGTAGGGAGTGAAACAATTCCTTCAATGAATGATCACAGGAATGTCTAACAATTCAAGCTGTAATTCATTAGGTGCTGCATCGACATCAGCAGAGAAAGGTAAAGTTAATAAGATGATTTTAACCTCAATCTATCTGAAATTCTCAAACCTTTCAAACTCTTCAGTCACACTTCTCAACTGATCCCTAATTGTACTACATTTAATGAGCCAAAAGTACCTTTCCTAGATATTTCACATTTAGATTATTCAGCATTTCAGTAACATCAGCTGCAAACATAAATTCATATGTCCCCTTATCACAGTCCAATTTTGTAACAAACTGACAAGCAACCCCTTTCATATCAAGAAAGAGCAGAATTTCTTTTCGTAATTCCCACACTCTCTTCAGCACTTTGCCGAGATTGAGCCATCGTGCATTGTTTTGGTAGAGAACATCCCCGTGCTCAGCCTCGGTACCTTCCAGGAAGATTCTGAACTGTCTGTGATTGAGTGCTCGTGCCTTGATGGTGTTTACTACACTTAACAGTGGATCCACCACGTTTCAAGTTAAGTGCAGATTTACACAGATTTTATTGGTACAAAACGCAGTGAAAAAACAAGAAGGCTTTGTTAGGATTGTCTTTTCTAATTTGTCTTCCACGAGTTCAACCATGCCCACATTTTTCCCACGTAATGCCCGGGCACCATCTGTTGTTATGCTTGTCAGTCTATCCCAGTTGCCACAAATTCATACAAATCCCGACTGGTTGTTGTATGTTTCATTGCTTATAGTGACAGCAATTCTTCGGTGATACGGAAATTCTCACGTACGAAAATTAGTAATTGTGCAATATCTTGAATGTCGGTGGTCTCATCTAGTGATAACGAATAACATACAAAATTTTTACTGGTATCCCTCAGCTGTTGAGACAACCCCTCACTAATCATTTATATGCGTCGCACGACAGTCCTCCTCGATAATGAAATGTTTTTTAATTTACCTTTCATTTCCGGGGATACAACACTCACGCAATCCATCATGCATTGTTTTATTAACTCGCCATCTGGGAATGGTTTGTTACGTCTTGAAATTCGGTACGCCCCCATAAAACTGGCCTCCAATGAAGTATTGTGAAATAATGATTGCCTCTTCAATACAGCTTGTTGTTCAATTTTGCAACATATTCCACAGCCTTTTGCTTCAGTTCTTCATCGGTCAAGTTGCGATCAAAATCCCCGTGTTTTGTTTGGAAGTGGCGCTTCACATTGTACTCTTCTAACGCAGCAATCATCTCCTGGCAAAGTAAACGCACTGCTTTATCCTTAGAACTGCTGATGAAATACTTACGTTTCCAATCTGCATTAAATGCACGGCACTCATCTTAAATTTTACGATTTTCAGGAGGCATAGTTCGTAGGGTTGGAGAGATTGTATTATTGTGCAGACGAGAACGACAAGGAATGAGAGGCGGGAAGTACATACATTACTTTTTTTCTCACTCTCTTTCTTTTTTTTTTTTAATGAGCAGCTAGATTGCTAGAGAAAATGGGATACTTACGTATAACTCATGCATATAAATTTATATTTTATAAACTAACCTAAGGAGCACGTTAACCTACAAGCTCTTCATTGTTTGGTACTTTTTTTGAGTTATAAGTGGCTTATGCAGACTGTGTTTAAGCTATAGTGTACTGTAAAGCGATGTGACTTCACATAATGGTATGCAACTTCTTCTTACTATGAGGAAGTGTGTATTTTTTTAAGTAACATATATACAAAAGCTTCACTGAATGCTTGCCGGTAACTTCATATGCCCTGAGGCGTCTTGCCTCGGGGTCTTGATCTCTCGATCATAGCTATATAGCTAACGGTCTCGATCAGCGTTTCATAGTCAGTGTACGTTTTCTTTTTGTTTAGCCTGACAGACTTGCAGAATGGACTCGTTATCCCAGTTTTTGAGGATGATAGACTCCATCGGGCTTCATTTTTCACAGAATTCTGTGGCAGTTGAACGTCTTAGTGATGTGCTATTCAGAATAATGAAACTTAGAATTTTGAACTTAATAGGAGTGCAGAATGTTTGCAAAACAAAATAGTGGTGAAATTTGGATCTGAAGAGAGATTCACAGAAGTTGTGAGGGAATATAAGGATAAAATCATAAAGATAAATGAAGTAGATACGATAAAGATAGTTCACATCAGAGTCAAAGTATACAGGGTTTGCTCACGAGGCGGTACTAAAACCTATCCCCGCCCCTTGTGAAACGTCATAAGTTACAAAAGGACCATATCTTTATGAAACTATATTAACGATAACATTTTCATATAACTATTTTTGCCATGGCGTTTTTTTTGTATAAATTTTCCTCTTATTGCATGTTGCCGTATACCACGTTAAAGTACAAAAAATGCTCTTTCAAATGATATATAGCACATTACAATTACGATTACTTTCAAACCCACAAGCGCGCACAGAAAAAAATTATTTATGCACACAAAAATGTGCAGTTACTTCATCCGTCAACCTACATACATTCACGTTTCGTAGCTTGTCTGACTAAGGGATGATGATAGAAAGAAACTGAAAAATGGATTAGAAAGCTGATAAAATTTACTATATAATGCATAAATAAGATTGATAGGTGTTCCCAGAAATTTTCGAGGAATTCTAGGTCAAAGAAGGACCAACATTTTTAAATATTATGTAAATAATTAGCACATTTTTCTTACATAATTTTCCATCTTATTACATTTTGCCATATACCATGTAAAAGTACAAAGAATGCCCTTTCAATTGGTATATGACACAGTACAATTACAATTATTTTCAAAGCCATAATTGCGCACAGAAAAAATTATCTACGCACGCAAAAATTATAAAAAAATTAAGCGTTCCTGGGAGATCTGAAATCAAGCCCCGCCCCTTGTGAAGTGTCATCAGATACATCCAGCCAGACTGACGAATACCTTTGGTACTTTTTTCGAAAATATTATAATCGTTTAAGGCATGCATAATTAATACTTTTATGTGTACAGTTTGTGTTATATGTAAACTTATGTGTTCGGAAGTATATTTATGTGATATGAAGTGCTAATGAGAAATTTGCTGGAAATGTGTTCCCTGTATCATTTTCTTCATCATCTATTCCTTTGATACTTTATATCGTATATGATGTAATTCTTATACTTTTGATATTGTTTTCTTTTTTGTGGTCAAGTCGTGCAAATGCAACTGCCCTTTTTTACACTGCCTGTATCCACATTTTCTTTGTATTGCATAACCATAAGTATTCATAATAAGATTTGGAAAATATAATTAATCTATCATTCTAACCTTTAGCATAAAAAGTTGCTTTTCAAAGTGAGGTATGAACTCAGTGACAGAACTAAATACATTTCTTAAGAATCATTTAAAATCTTGATAATATTACTACCTGAAAGAGAGAGAGAGAGAGAGAGAGAGAGAGAGAGAGAGAGAGAGTTGTCATGTTATAAGAAATGGACTTGAAGAGAATACAGCAAACCAGTATATAGGTAAGTAAATAAATAAGTAAAGAGTAAACATATGAAGAAAGCTGGAGTAGCTATGTGTGTTCAAACTGGTATATTTTGTGCAATAAAACAAGGCTTGGTGACTAAATGAGAGAATGGGTATTAAAAAAATCAAACATGTGACTACTCTACAGATTTTATCATCAAGATTTTATGAAAAACACCATGCGATATGGATTAAATAGACAAAAACTAATGGTTCTTTAAGTAATTCAATGGAGAAGCACGGGAAGTGTTACTCTTGTGACGTCACAGTATTAGCTCCGCCCCCACTGCCGAGTTGAGCAGACCCTATATACTTTGAATGGGTATTAAAAAACATCAAGCTTGTGACCTCTTTACAGGTTTTATCAAGATTTTATAAAAAAACAAAAAAAAAACATGCGATATGGATTAAATGTATAAAAACTAAAGCTTCTTTAAGTAATTCAATGGAGAAGCACGGGCAGTGTTACTCTTCTGACGTCACAGTATTAGCTCCGTCCCCACTGCCGAGTTGAGCAGACCCTATATACTTTGACTCTGGTTCACATCAGCACAGCTGTAACATACATATCAATGAGTTGGCGGATGAGTCAGTCATAAACATTATGAGCAGGTACGGAAAAATTTAAGGAATAAGAAACAATAAGTTTAGTAATGGGCCACTCCAAGGTTTACTGACTGGAACGCATACTGTCAAGATGAAATTTAGGGAGATTATTCCTTTATCGAAAAGGGCTTGCTACAAATGTGGTCAAGAGGGTCACATGGTTAAAGACTGTCAAATTCCAATCAATGAGGAATTGACCATGTGGAATGAAAATGATTTTCATGATATGAATTCAACTCAAAGAAACTAAGCTGAATCCAGTGACAGTGGGATATTGAAACTGGATCTTGGAAGGAGCGAACGTGTGAGGGCAAATGCAAAGAATGGCGACGAAAATGAACAATCAAAAGGTAAGCGCAACCACTGCCACAATAGTGGCACTAGTCCTATGGAAACAGATGCCTATTTGATATGTAATGTTGACGGAGATTTAGAAGTCTCGGCAAAGAAAGGAAAACGGCACAAGACAACGAAGAAGCAAAGTTAACTTTAGATCAAGAGACTGAAAGTGATGAGGAGACCTTTGCTTGCACGCTTTCCTCGGTAGATGAAGGAGCTGTCGGTGAAACGACTGAAGTACAAATACCCAAGAAACAAGATAATAATGACGAAAATGATAAGATCGACGAGGGTGAAAAGGACATTGAACAACATGAAGTTATACATATTGAAGCTAGACTTCTTGGAAAATCAGTAGTCAAGGATGGAAACCGTGGGAGCAAAAGGGGAAAAGACAATGTCAGCATTAATAACAACATTGAAAAGGGTAACACGAAATCAAAGTGGCAAGCAAGTATGAGCGACTACTCAAGCATCAGAATGACGCTGAAAAAGGACCAAGGACACACTTGCTCTGACGACATGAAGGTTGAAGATATAAGTCGAAAGAAATTGAAAAATCTTTAGAAGGCTCAGGGACGGTGGCAAAACGTTTTTTATTTATTTATCTATTTTTCTTATTTATATTCACATTATCAATAGCCACTATAAATGCTAACGGTTTGTTAAGTGTAGACAAGCAAATCAGACCTGTTAATTTCATAATTTTGCACAATTTAGATATCTATACAAGAACATAATGTTGCGGGTTGTTATGGCGTGGGACCACAAGTAACCCCTCGAAATTTGACGCAGTGCAGAGAAAAAATTACCGTTATTGGGCGGCGTGCCGCGGACCCGTGCGGTGTGTTATGGGCATGTTACGGCATGTTGTTGCGGTGACGTTGCTGTGTCTAGCGCAGTGTTACGGCGTTGGTGCGTTTTTATGGTACGTGTTGCTATGCCAGGGCACGCCCTCGCACGCCCTCTTGTGGCTTTGTACTCCGTGTAGCAGTGTGTTGCGGGTGGCTTGCGGTGTTGTTGGGGAGTGCACGCACATGTGCACAAGACACGACGTGGAACACTGTATGATTGTTGCACATGTACCTCCACCCCGCCCCCCAACCTCACATGATACATACTACACCCACCTCTCAAAAATATGAGCCCCCGCCCAACCTCACATGATACATACACCCACCTCTCAAAAATGAGCCCACGCAACCTCACATGGTACATACACCCACATCTCAAAAATAAGAGCCCTCCCACCCACCTCGCATGATACATATACCCACCTCTCAAAAATAAGAACCCCAACCTTACATGATACATATACCGACCTCTCAAAAATAAGAGCAGGATATAAAAAAATCACTGCTTCAAAATGTAAAGGGGAATAGCACTGAGTACTCGATGAGGGCATTCCTAATCCTCTCTCTCTCTCTCTCTCTCTCTCTCTCTCTCTCTCTCTCTCGAACTTGGGAATTCCAAATGAGAAGCAAATGATGGACATAACAAAAATACTTACTAAGCAAACATGGAAAGCATAGAATGTAAGAAAATGAACATGAAAAGCATAGAAAGTAAGAAAATGAACAAGAAAAGCATAAAATGTAAGAAAATGAAATTGTGACTTGGTTTATATCATAACATTTTCAACTGCAAATATCATATATTATCAGCTGAGGTCAATATGTCTTTAGTTTGTTACTGATTTTCCATTGTTCCCCTGTTAATAACCATGTCCAGTCAATGTTAATTATTGTTTCACTATCATTTGTATGTGTTCATGTTCATTTGATCATGTTCTCAATATTATATTATTGTTCTTTACCTTGTATGTTATTATATCATTTGATGGCCATATTTATTTCATGTTACATTTAATTTTATAGTTCAAGTAATGTTCCGAGTTCTATTTATTTCATATTTCATATATCATTCATGTTAGATTTCCTGTTATATTTCTTCATGTTATTCCTTATGGCTATGCTTTTCATTATTCAATTTCATTTCACCCAATCATATCATCATATATATTGTCATGACATATAAATTAAGCATCAATAAGGAAAATGTAAATCCAAGTCAGTATTTCAACCTATTTCATACAAAAAGAAACATTATGAATGATATAAAATGTACAAAATCATTTAATATTAAGAAAATAACTACAAAATCATTTAATTAAGAAAATAAAAATCGAATGATGCCCCCGTGTTCTGTCCAGCCCCTTTTATCCGCCCCAGAATGCGCAGCAACCTTCCATCCAATCGACCTAGGGAGACGCCGTAACATGCTGCATGCCCTGTAACATGTGCACGCCATTTATTAATCGTGTATGAAGGCGCCATAAGAGCACCGCAGTGGGCACCACGCGCCGCCGTAACATCACGCCGTACCACTCCCGCACGGGAGGTATGAACCCGCACCACACTGCAAGTGGTACGGTGTGGTGCGGTGTGGCACGGCACCGTGAGGGTTCTTTTCTCTTTTGTTGCGGCACCGCGCCACATTGCTTACGGTTTCGTGCGACTTCATCACTCCGCCAGATGCCGCGCAGAAATTTGAAAAGTTTTAAAATCCTGGCGGCGCCGTGCGACTTTAACAGTCTGGGCCAATAGGACTAGGCTCATGCAGAGCGGCACCGCGAAGGCAAACAATCCGTGCCGCTATAGTGTGAAAGGCTCCATTAGGTTTATCAGTCGGCTTGTAAGCGCGGTGCCGCTCCGCTGGTGGAGACGGCTTTAAATCGCAAAGTATGGAAGGGACATCGAGAAATTCTGTGAAATTATTTTAAACCCCACACTACTTTTAAAAGGGGGAACTGCAATTTAGTTAAACAGAACGTCACAGGTGAGGATTCTCAGTAAGGAAGTGGAAGTAAAACGATGTATAATAAATGCTAAATGTAACTTTATGGAAGTTGATTTCCAGTTAATTGATGTTTATGCGCCTTCTAGTAGTGAAAAAATATTAGCCAGAGAAGAGCTGTTCAAAAATTATTTACTGTATTACTGCAGAAGCAACATGCAAAATGTGGTGTTAGGAGGGGACTGTAACTGCATAATAAGCCAAAGAGATTGTTCTAATTCTGATAGTAACCTATTATCGAAAGCATTGTTACGCATGAAAAATGCGTTAAGACTGAAGGATGCATGGTTATTAACAAATCACCACATACAGCGCACATATGTGGAAAAAGAACTATGGATCTCGATTAGACCGTATCTATGTCAGAGATTTAGATTGTAAGGTACAAAAACAGAAAGCATCCCGGTTGCCTGGTCAGTTTATAATGTAGTGAAAACTCAGTTTAGGCCAAGAAATGTGCCACAAACAGGAAAAAGTTATTGAAAGTTAAATTCCAACAATTTGTCTAATTCTATGGTAATTGATAACTTTGTGACCCTATTGGGAAGGTTGAAAATGAGATTATGTCAAAATGATTGTTCGGTGCTAAAATGGCGGTTAGATGCCAAAGGACAAATAAAAAAGTTTTTCAAAAGAACATCAAAAAGACAGAATAAAAACTCTAGAGGACGAAATCTGTGATGGAATAAGCATAAGAGCTAAGGTAAATAAGAAAATAAAAGGTGAAAAATTTTCTCTGTACTTATTAGGTAGAGAATATCAAAACTAATATTGTAAAAGTACAAACAGAAAATAGAACGACCCTCACGAATAACAAACTAATCCAGGCTGAGTTTTATGTTTTTTACGGGGAACTTTATACAAAAGATATCGCAAACAATAAAAAAGCAATTAGAATTTTTGGAACAGATAGGTAAATTAGTTCCCAAAACTGGTAATCCGTGTGATATTAAACACTGGAGACGAATTACTGTGCTCAATGTAGGCTACAAAATAATTGCAAAAAATAATAGCTAACAGGCTATAAAAAAAAAAACTGTCCCCATTCGATATATCATGAGAACAATTCTGTTCTGTGCCGGGGAAATCAATCAGTAATTGCAATATGCTTATGAGGGACATAATCTATTTTGCAAATTCAGAAAAAATACAGGCAGTTCTGCTTTCTCTTGACTGGTCAAAAGTGTTTGATAGAGTTGATTTAAAATTTGTCTTTCAGATATAAGAAAAATGGAGTTTACGAGCAGTTTTATAAGCTTAATAAAATAATTCTATTTTAATATTCAAAATTGTCTTTGTATTAATGGGAAACTGACCGATTATTTCCCCGTTGAGAGGTCTGTTAGGCAAGGATGTCCATTATCCTTGATTCTTTTTGTAATAGTTCATAAACCGTTATACAGGAAGTTAAAGAGTGAGCTGCTCAAGAAAGCTTTAGAACTACCAAATGGACTGAGAATTAGTATTGCAAGATTTACAGATGATACGACCATTATAAGTTATGTCTAATGAATCAATTAATGATTGTTTTGGAATAATAAAAGACTATGAAGAGGCACATGCGCAAGACTTAATTATCAAACAATAATTAAAACAGGAATAGGATTATGGTAAAACAAGGAAGTGTGGCCAGATTTTAGCATAATGTAACCGTGGGGTCCTTTAAGATAATGTTTATGAAAAGGCAAGAGAAAAAATTGGAAAGTTATAGAAAAGTGTATTGAATCTAATATAAGCCATTTGTAATCTAGGAAATTATCACTATTCCAAAAGTCAATTACAGTCAATTCAAAGTTTTCATCAAAAGCTTGATATTTGTCCCATGTGTTCCCCTTACCAAGAACGACTGGGAAATCAGTAGAAAGATGTATATTTAAGTTTTTATGGAACGGAAACTATCACCCAATAAACAAGCGTACTATGTATTTAAAAAGAGAGAAGGGAGACATTGCAATTATGAATGTAACAACGAAAGCCAATTCAATATTTTTCGGTTCATTTTATAAGTCCTTCAAAAAAATTTAATTGGTTATGAACTTCTTGTGTATCACTGAAAGATGAGGATATCGTATCTTTTGGAGATTGAACAAAATTTGGCAAAAAGTTTATTGAAAATTCTCAAATTGGATTTTGAAGCAAATTAAATAAAGGACAGGAGCACTGCTGTCATCTTGATTTATGACTATGTTATTGGGATTAAGCTAGCCCACAAAGCAGCAATAAAAGATTAAAACGATGGCATTAGACGGTTTATAAATTCAAGGATAAAAAAATAGATATATGCTGATAAAATCATATATGGGCAACTACTGACAAATATCATCTTCGAAATATATAGATTATTTGTAAAAGGTACACGTTAATTTTTTTTTAATTCTGGTAAATTAAGTCAACTTTGATAAAAACTTCATGTAATGCTATTAAAACTGTAAAGTATGGTATATTTTCTCTAATAAAAGATAAAAAAAATTATATACGTTCGCAAACAAAAATTTATTTATTGTTATTTTTAAATTTCTGCAGGTTTCCGCTGGCCGCACAGAACCCAGTGGAGGACCGCAGTTTGCCTACCACTGCGGCCAACCTCAGTCAAGTAAGGTCTCTCCACCGTCACATATGAAAGGAACAATGAATATTAAAGCCAGGAAAATGGTAACTAGCAAGCAAGTAGCTAGCAAGGTTGTTAGCAAGGTTTTACGAATAGCAATTTAATTGGCTTCTACATAGTTGGATACTAAGGAATTAGCAGCCAAAGAGCCTTAATTGCCAACTAAATTAGTAACGTTTTATGAATTTGGGCCCTAGTAGACAACCGTTTGTTGAACTACCAACGTATTCCAAACTACACTTCGGACATACAAATTTGTAAACAATCATTGAACATAGTTCACACGTCAACGATTCCTTTGACTAGAACAAATTGCCAATTTTGAAATGATTAAAAAATATTATTCGAATCATTACATCTTTAAAGAATGTTTTGGTCATTTGTCTTGCTTTTCTTTCTATTAAAACGTTGATTTTATTTGATACATAAAGAAATCTGAAATATAACAATTGGTCTCTTGTTTCTTTTACCCCTTGCCGTTTATGATGGATGTTATTATGAAAGTTCGTTAATCGCCTGTGAAATAGCCTATCTGGGTAACTGTTGTTAAAAAATGTCTTCAAAAACTTGTAAGTTCAGAAAAGTAGGATGCTGATATTGTTTAATTTGTATCTTATATTCATTCACTTTAGAAATTTAAACTAAGTCCAGAGAAAGTACGTTTTCTATAGATTTCCATTTCTATGTTGCAGTCAGTTTTCTTTATAAAGAGAGCTAAAATTGGTATCCTCCCATCGTTTTCCTCCTTCATAGTAAATTTGTTATTAACTTGTTTTCACTTTAAATAGCTGCAAAATTTTATGGCGTCACTTCTTTGTTTGAAAACAATGAAGGTATCGTCGACATACCTCCGATATACGACTGGTTAAAAAGTTAAAGGATAGTTATCCAACCATTCAATCTCATGAAAACAAAACAACATTGGCCAAAGTAGCAGAATCGGATTACTCATTGCTACTCCATCTTGTTGTCTATAGTATTCCTTATTATAAATAAAAAATGAACCATAAACAATGCTCAACAGTTCAATAAACTTAAGATTTACTTAGTACCCTGAAGTTGTTTGTTTGTTTGTTTGTATGTACGGTGTTTTTATGGTACTTAGAACCAGTGGTTATTCAGCAACGGTAGCAACCCGGCTTTACGTGACTCGGGAACCACGTCGAGAGTGAACTTTTATCACTAGAAATAACACATCTCTCACACCTCAATGGAATACCCAAGAATCGAACTCGCGACCACCGAAGTAGCAGGCCAAGACCATACCGATCACGGCACTGAGGCGCTTCACTTTAGTTGTTGTCTTCACTGTGCACTTTATTTGTCACTATTTCTATAACCTCTTTGGTAGGAACACTGAGGCGTAAGTTCAAGGACCCTGTTACCCATAGGTAAGCCAGCTCAGTCCTCCATAAGAGAGCATTGCCACGGCTTATTCAACGTTCATTTCCATTTTTCGGATTTCAGTATTTTAAGTGAAGAGCGGTTTGAAACTGATTAAGACTATTAGAAACCTTTTATATAGAAGGATTAAAACCTAACTTTAATATAGATAACTCTACCTTCAGCAGGAAAGTATTAAATTTAGATACAATTTCATCCTTACATGTGTATTGTTTGCATTAGTTTATGTTCATTTTATGCTTTTTTTCTTTCTAGGGGGTTGAGGGACGTATTAATAGCAATATTTTTACGTGATCTGGACATAAACATTAACTCGACCAATGGGAAAACTACCTTCCAAAACAGGTTCCTGGATCGATTACTGCTTTGTTGAGATCACTTCCAAGAATGTGCGCAGCGGGGACAGTTGAAACTTTCCAGTTACTTCCAAACATCGATTCGAAGAAGCCTTAGCAGGCTGATTGCTGTTCGCGTTCAAGCTTTAGTACAAGTTTGACAATCTCTTGGAATTGTAATCAATTCTGTGTATATTATTGTATTCTATGTATTTATTGTGAGTTTAATAGACACGTAATTATATTTTTTTTTCAAATATAAAAAGAAAAGTGTCCGAGGAGCATAACGACTCATATGTTAGGAATGTATCCATACACAATAGCGCTTGAGGTGCTGTTAATAAAGAAATGGCTACTCCAGACATCGATACTTG
>NC_061096.1:4064525-4147025 GCF_015104395.2 Macrobrachium nipponense
ATCACCTATATTATGTTGTTGTACTATGTCTCCACATTATGAAATGGTATGATGTAATTATAAAAATGTGTTTTGTTTAGCTTTTTTTAATGGTGCTCGTATAATGTATACTCATCAACACTAATGCACAATGCAGTTCGCAATCACATTTTGCTTAATGCACTTAAATTTTAGCTACATATTTAAAAAAAATTTATTATAATATTGCAACACATTCATTTAAAAAAATACATTTCATAAAGCTTTCAAATCAGGGAAATGGTTTATTATTGAAGCATAATAACTTAAAGAGCAGAAACTACAGTATTTTGTTCAAGCTTCACACCATATGCCTTAAGCATAAAGAAATTACAATGTACATTATACATTAAATTTAAAATCAATAACAGTTAATCATTTAAATCAATATATATATATATATATATATATATATATATATATATATATATATATATATGTATATATATATATATATATATATATATATATATATATATATATATATATATATATATATATATATATATATATATATATATATATATATATCATATACATATATATATATATATATATATATATATGTATGTATATATATGTATGTGTGTGTAAGTATAAATATATATATATATATATATATATATATATATATATATTGTTGCAATTGAAATAACAGCAATACGTAATTAGACATTAATAGTAGTTATCAATTCAATTATCATCAGAATCTGAGACCTCAGTGACTGTTTTGACATTTATAACCACGGCATGCACAGAAGTCAGTGCATCTGAGATTGCTGATGTGCAGTCAGTATCTTTACAGTAGAGATGAATAATGTCACGAACCTCTATTGGAGCAAGTTCCTTCAGACATTTTCGTTTGGATCCCAGAGAACTGGATTGGGTATGTGGCTCTCTTTCCATAAGGCTACCTGATATCGTGTTCTTTTCACATGCTGAGAAAATGCATCTTCAGTAGGAGAAAGCTGAGCAGCTGGTCTGTTAGTAGTAGTAGCGGAACTTGTCTAGTAATGTGCATGCAAGCTTCTGTTTCCCATATATCAAGAACACAAGCTGTCTTGCAGCAGCCAAATCAACCATTTTATTACTAGATTTGAACACACCAAATCTGACTGACCTCTTCTCTCAATAAAGACCAGTGAATCTGTAAAGTATTGCTTCAGTCTGTCCTTGAGTTTCCAGAAATAGACTTGTGTTGTGACAGCAAAGCTGGAAAGATGTTCTATATATGCACATTTTAACCTTGGAAATGTAGTAACTTTCTTCTCTGCAAAGAGGGAGTTCTGCATATCACTGACAACTGCCTCAAATGCTTGATCATGAACAGGCTCATCTTCAGATGGACATTACTTTTTAGCAGCTTTAATGTTTCGAGAAGAGATGTAGGCAGCGTAACATTTCCTGTGGTACTCTGCATCATAGGCAACAGATCTGTATAAGCTGTCATGCGCATTGTTATTACATCATCTTTTCTTTCTTTGGCAGCATTTAGAACAGCCTGTCTTGTACTCTATCCTGTACCAGTAGATATCTGAGTGAGTTTCTCGCCTCTTTTGTAGACAGTGCTGCAGATGAAACAGTCACGTCTCACATTCTGTTGGAATGAAGATTGCTATCATCATCTTGTTGTTCTGAAGGCTGACTTGTTTCAGCTCCTAGTGCATACTGCAGATTTGACTTTGATACATAAGTGCGACGACAGGTCTTATGAAAGATTTTTGCAAGATTGCCAGTGAGAATGTATCTTTTAAAGGCTGTAATCGATGATAAACTTCATCTTGCCTTATAACAGTGTCATGGTAATTGATAGCAAAGAAAGATAAAGGAAAGGAAAAGGCATCTTCGAGAAATTCTGCAGCAAGGGGGCATTCGTGCATGTGTTGGAGGTGCCTGTTCTCATGATGGTTCTAGAATCGGCAGGAGCTTTATGGAACTTGACAGGCGCCGAAGTGTCGTGAGAAACGCCGCGATTTCTGATGCAATACTTCGTCTAGATTCTTCTAAATCGTCTGTGACGTTCGCCGTAGGCCCCGCCCTCAGGGCACTGTATAAATACGACTGACGAAGTAGGAGAGATCAGAGTAAGAGAGATCATCAGTAAGAGTCACAGATCAGATTATCAGTGAGAGATCAGCACCAGAGATCATCAGAGAGACATAAGAGAAGAAGGAACAAACGAAGGCTCAGAGAGGAAAAGTCGCTCGAGAGTTTGGTCGAATTCTGGTCAAGTCGTCCGGGAGTGGACGACAGAGGCATTTCGACGTAGAGCAAGACTATAGAGAAGAAACGTTCTGCAAGAGATTTTGAGAAATTCCTGCCCTTCGAGTATCACGAGTATACATTGTTTTCTGCAATACATAGTCAAGAAGACGTCTGCAATTCCAGTTCTCCTTTTGTGAAGCCATTGCTTCGAGTCGCAAAACTGGCTGGCAAGTACTTTCATTACCCCACTGTTTCCCCAGTTCACGCATTGTAAGATTTTACTTGTGGTATGTAAATAGGAGACACCATTCTGCATTTATCTTTGTTAGTAAGCTTGTAAATAAACCTTTGTTGTGTTTGTGTATCTTTCTATATTCGTATCCCCAGTTTCAACTGTAGGTGTTGAATTCTTTTTGTTTATCATTATATCGAACTTGGAGTGGACCTTTCACGGTTCGTAACAAACCAGCATCAAATATGGCTTGTAAGCCCTCTTTTCTCAGTTTTCTTGCGATAGTTTTATAATCACTGCTAGTTGGTATTTATTTGGTACATAGCAAGCACTGATTGTTATACACCGTCCGTTTTTTCTGTGCAAGTGGTTCTTCCATGTTTTATCCTGGAATTATTTGAGAAAAAACGTCAATACCCACACCATTGTTGACAAGGATATGTTCATAATTGTGTGCTAAGTTTGTAATTGTAATAACAAGTAAACTAAATTGAAAATAGAAAAGAGCACATACCATTTAGTGATCTAATTAGATGAATTACAGTAATTAAATCCTTTTAAGTTCATAATATGGACATGTTACCTCAAAAGGTCCATGCCAAAAATGAAGTAGCAACAAAGTATGCGGGCCAATCTGTGAAACTGTGGTAACTAGGGCTAGACACTGATCATACCCAATTAGTGCTGGTCAGAACGAGGGCAGTAGTGTTACTAGTGTATACTGTGCAGAGACGTGGGTTCATCCTGTCTAATTTAGTCCCTAAAATGTTTTTTTTATGAGGAATATAAACTAATAGTTAAACTTATTAGCTCAGTTACATAAACAAATTACTATGCATATCCTATGACCTTAAAATTATAACATCAACTGGGAGGTACCATCCAACCCCATAGTATGAGCATATTTGTATATATTATACATTAATATTTATACTTATGTACATATAATTCAGTAGAATGTTACCTGCTATTGGTAAATATATTTAAAACCCTGCTCTTACATAATGCTCCACTACAATAGACTGCTATCATCATGCACCTAACAGGGGAGTAGGGTTGCTCTGGAAACAGGCCAAAAAATATAGTATGTAACACTTTCTTGAAACTACACCATACCAATTCTTGAAGCAGACATATGTGGCTACAAAATGCAGCAGGTTTGGTTTTGTTATACCTAAGGTTTTGGTTAGTTCCTTTTTAAGGCGTCTTTTTCATTGCTTGCCGCAGCACCAAAAAGGGATGTATACGGAAACTTGCGTCATCTCTGTGCGGACAAACTTAATTTTTCAGTTTGAATCGTTTTAGAAAATACAATGCTACTATTTTGGTCTTATTTCTTTTGCATTAAATACACCTACTGGTTGAAATTGGTTAGGTTTTACTTGAATAATTTCTGCCACCTGGCTTGGCAGTACCAAAGATCATTGACACCGGAAAGCATTTAAGAAAGTATTTTTCCTGCACTATCATCTGTAAACATGAGATTCAGGTCATTCTTAAAGGATTTTTCATTTATTTATTTTGCTACTCTTGAGAAACAAGAGGAAAGAATGCCATTAGAAAAGTGTATACCAACGAGAAATTCAGTGGCAGATGTAAGAACAAATGTACCGTCTTCCATGCCGTCAAAACCTGTCCGATAAAATAAGAGTATCTGTCTTAAAGTTAACATTATCTACAGTAATTGGTTCCTTCTGCCTTCCGCAGAAGCTAAGAGTATCTGCTTTAATGCCCCATCCTCGTTACATGAAATACTTCCCACGCCAGAGTCTATTTGGCGAACGACATCGGGTCAGGAGGTTCTACTTTTTTGTTCTTTTTTAATGAACTGAATCACTTACGCGTTGATCGATTCTAATACCGGGGTTGGGATCAAGATTTTCTGTAAGCCGATTCCAACATTTAAGAGTAAATACACCAACGAGAGGTAGAATCTAGTCTAGAAAATAGTGAAAGAATTATTTATGAACATTCTGAAGGGGAGAGACAAGAACTTTTGGAAGGACACACTTCTATGAAGCCCTTGGGCACCTTGTAGATAATTTTGTGTTGTATGTGACCATGTGAATATATATATATATATATATATATATATATATAATATATATATATAGTATATATATATATATTGTCGAACCTCGGTTTTCGTACATAAACCGTTCCAGAACGTCCCACGACCCCCGAAATATACGGAAACCAAAGCAATAATTATCATAATAGTGTAAATGCCATTAATGCATTCCAGACACCCAAAAATATTAACAAAACTACATTTTATAGGGAATAAGCACCGCTTTACATGCAGAAAATATGAGATATAAATGTAAAGGACTAATGAAATTAATAAAAGAATATTTAACATCGCTCTTACCTTTATGGAAGGCTTTGTTAGGGATGATAATTCTCCATTCACTCCACTTTGCAGGTATGCTCTTAATCACTGGAGAAAGCACATTATGCATTCGCTTTCTGAATTTTTCAAACCAGCCTCTGCTGGCCTAAAATTCACTAACAGCAGCGCTTATTGTAGGCATTTTCTCACTGAGATAGGCATGCAAACCCTCCAACACTTTTGCTATTGTTTCTCGCCTTTTTTTTTTTTGCAAAAGAACTAACACTTGGAACTTTCTTTGACCCTTTCGTTTCTTATTTAGCAGTTGCGCTCGAATAAAAAGCACAAAAACAACTAATGCGAAAGCAGAATGGGTCACGAGAGAACGCGGGATGCTTTGTTTGACTACCTGGTACGGGGTCTAGTCATGCAGTGGGCCCTGGAAGGAGCATTTCTAAGCGTACGAAATTTGAGGATATGTACAAAACCCGAGACAAAATTTAATTGGAAAAGTCTACGAAAACCAGGGCATATGAAAACAGAGTTTCCATTGCATACACATCAGCGCAAATTAAACACTGCCGTAGGCCCTGTCTGGTTACAACTTTGTTTCCAAGCCATTGACAAATCTACAACTGAGAGTTATCAAGGGGATAAAAATAAACTCATCAGTGCTAGTGACCCATACTATGTTTACAGATATGATAATCATTTTTCTATGTATTTCTATTGATTTCTTTAAAATCTTGATATTTTATCAATTTTCTTTGAAATTATCGGATCAAGTTTATACATGCTTTGACTGACATTCATACTAAGGCCATAACTTTCTTTTATGAAGCTACATTCAGTGATCTTCTTTTCCCCATTAGTATTTTTTGCCCTTCCCAGTTGATAGTACTATGATTGTTCTCACTGACATGTACAAGCATCCCATATAGATATTACACATTTTTTATACTGTTCTAGTCTCTTTTCCACTGTTTCATCAGTTTGCCAAATAGAATAGTTGGAATCTTATATATATAACACTCCCCCCGCCCTTTCAATATTGTTGGGAGAGTTCTGTAAATGTGCATTTTTCATGGTTTTATTGCTCTTAAAAGCTAAATAACACCAATATTCTTAAGAATATATATGTTTTACAGGGTTCTTCATTGTTTTGGTCAAAGATACTATAGAGTACACAGATACTCAACTCGAATTGTTTCCCATAAGAGCATATGTACCACGAAGCCACCAATTGGTTGTAATCTAACGCCGTCATCAAGGACGAGGCAGTGACGTCACAAGAAACATCACGAATGTAGAAACCATGCATTCAAGATTTTCTCTTTATGCCATGAATCCAGAATTTTCAATTTTACACCATGCATTCTGGGCCTGCTCTTGACACCTTGCACCCAGGATTTTCTCTTAATGCCATGCATCTAAGATTTTCTGTTTACACCATGAATTCGGGGCAGCACTACACACACAATACAGTCGTATTTCTTATAAATTGTAACTAAAATATTCATTTAAACATGTTGTTTTAGTAAGCTCACAGTGTGATCCACAAAAATATACGCAGCCAAAATATACGTTCCGAACAGTATGTAAACAAATGACTCTATTCGTCTATCATTTGGAAATCGTGTTCCCACTAGTTGGGATTTATGACATGACATCATGCTTTTATATTTTAGTTACAACCGCCAGCTGTCTCTACTGGCGCCGTGGTATGTCGCATGTGGTTGACCTGAGTATCTTTGTGTACTCTATAGTATGTTTGGTTTTGATACAGTCTTTTTTTGCCGATTGTAATTCATCGTCTAATACATAATCACGATATTTCAATTTCTTGCCTGTATCCTAAATATTATGTATTCAGCAATATAAATAAGGACTACATATACGTAATGAGCTTACAAACATAAATGTGAACAGTGATTTCATAATGCGCTGAAAAGGAATATAATTGAATCTAGTTTTAGTAAAGAAAGTTATGACTATAATATGAATATCAGTCAAGACATGTATAAACTTGATCATATAATTTCAAATGTAATTTCTAAACTGTTTAAATTTTACGGAAGGGAGTAGAAATGCATGGAAAAAGGATTATCATATTTATAAATGCAGTATCAGATGTAGATTTATGGTACCCAACAATTTGTATGTTTGCCGGTACTGTCCATTGAGTACATATTGTGATTTATACCGCTAGCACTAATGAGTTTAGCCATCAGTCCTTTTGACATGTCAGGTGTGGTTTCATAGTCTCAAACAGGTGTGAACTAGTATATTCTTCCGTACTGTCTCTGTGGTAGGTATGAGTATGTTGTGATTTATATCACTATGGTGCTGATGTGATAAACGAATGTCCGGTTAAAGTTACTATAATTTGGAGGTTTCATTAACAATTACTTTGTGCATGACCCATTCACTTTATCCGAGCTTGCCGACGACATGTTTATTCACTAAGTTTTGGAAGGTCGTAGCAAAAAGACTAAGAAATTTCAGATCTAAATGTTTCTTACAGGAAAGTAGATTTCACATTAACATAACATTGCGATAGTAAATATTATTCAGAAGGACTACTGTCTAGTTTTTTTATAGATTAATAAAAGATTATCGTTTCTCTTCAAAGGTATCTTTTATTACACCAGAACTCCCTACTTTCAATCTTTCTCTCCTGCAAATGGATACTGTCAGGTTTGCAATCCTGCCAATCCTTCATTCACTTCCTTTTGTCTTTACATTTTTCATTGATCCCTCATGTCCGATAGGCTGCTCCAGGAGCAAGAGCCCGCGCTGGTATAAAGACTGTTTAATCAACAACAATAGCAGAACATCAAGGGAGCTAAAATGCCATGGTATTCAGTAGCAGCTATTCTTCTGAATATTTGACTAAACCAACATTGATTAACTTTAATGACTAGAAGAAAATAGGTACAGAGGAACTGAGATATTTTAAGACTTTGGCCTAATCTTT
The DNA here is from genome assembly GCF_015104395.2 of Macrobrachium nipponense. Classification (NCBI taxonomy): domain Eukaryota; kingdom Metazoa; phylum Arthropoda; class Malacostraca; order Decapoda; family Palaemonidae; genus Macrobrachium; species Macrobrachium nipponense. Next base: position 4,072,290 of record NC_061096.1, read on the forward strand.
ACTAAATTGTCACTACCGAGGTCTTGTACATAACATAAATACTCTCGAAAGGAGCTGTCACAGAAATACATGCAACTTACAAACCCAGACAGGGGAGGTGAACTCGCGTCAGGAGAAACCAAACTGAGTTTGGCAAAAGACGTGGCCACATAGAAAAGAGTCCTTTTCTTTCAGTTTCCTCAAAATGCAAGGTGGAGGAAATCCCTTTCTGGTTTCCCGAATGAAACTCCAGAAGTGGCTGTATTAGTTCTATACATAAATCCGTACAGAGATTGTAACCTCATCCTCAATTAAAATTGTACCAAGACGGTAAGATTCAGCGCCTCATGTAATCATTTTTCATCGACTCTCTAACTTATGATAAATGTAGCTTTTCTTCAGTGTGTTCTATACCTCATTAAGTATTGATTTTTGGAATGAGGTTGCTATTCACATGTAAGTCCCTTACAAATGATCAAAGGAGTGCCAGAGATACTTTGTATTTATTAGAGGTCACCATTTCCAATACAGCGTTGATGCCGACATTGTCGTGCATCCAGGTTCCAGAATTTAATTAACATCGATCAAATGTCAATTAATAGCTTTTAAAACAAACACTTGTTCAGAACTTTCTAACCAAAGCAATGTTATCACATCTTTATCTTTTATTTGCCGTATTACACTTTTACATCATTTTCAAATCGCATTTCCGCAAAAGAAACAAACTATAAAAAGGAAGTGTTTCCTTTCACCTTTGTTGTAAACGAATGAAAGATTCTCTTTTGCCAGATTTTTATGATTATGCTTTATTGCAAATCAGACTTATCCGCCGGAGTTTCTATTAATTTTAATAGCCATCAAGGTAACTGGTAAGTACATCTAGACTGCAGTTCACATTGTTTTTTTCAAGTATTAGCTTTGAGAAAATAGTATATGTATGACCAAATAACAATGTGGATAATAGTAAGATTCTTATTTACCCTCCCGTTCTCAAGGAAAACTGTTGATGGATAGAATGTCGAAAGACTGTCGACAGATAAAATGTCGACGGTCTAAATGTCGATACGCTTAAAGAAAATTGGACAAAATGTTGAATAGAGTTGATTAATTCAAAATAAAGAAAAACATTGGATCCTTAATTTCAACTGATTATGGAGTAAAATGTAAAAAGATATACTGTATATTGAATATGCATAGTTTACCTAAAGAATGGGCTCAGTAAAATTATATGCTATTATTTATAGGTATTCTAGTCCACTTTGAGGTTCATAACCAACAACAATATTTTTCAGTTGTTATTTTACTAGATGATATTTTTGCTTTGTCTTCCAATGCTTTCCCCCTGAAACACATGCTTGAAAAGTAGTTCCATATTTGATTGCTCTGATCGAAGATTTCGAGTTAGCACAGATTCCGTCGGATGACCACAATTCAACTTCAAATGTCGATCTTCTTCTTCCTTGCTGAACAACGCCCTGCCACGTCTCAGGAAGTACTGCGAAAACTGACCCAATTTACAGTCCGTTACTTCAAGGGATTCCATTAAATCGTTGAAGCAATCATATACTACATCGCCAGGCGGAACGAATACGAGTGTTTGAATTTTTTTATTATCTATGCATATCCAGGCTCTGAATACCAAGGCTGCATCCCCGGTCCTTGAATTTTTCTTCATAAGCACCGACCGGAATGAAAAAAACACCCATAATTTATAACTAGCTTTTTTTTATCTTTTATTATAAAAATACAATTACATTCCAATAATTTACATTATTTGAATAATTCTCTTAAAACGAAAATATAAATATAAACTTAATTAGCATTTTGCTACAAAATCAATATAAATCAAAATCAAAACGTTTAGTTTAAAAATTCTTTAGTGACATACTTGGAAATATTGTTTGTATATCTATATTTAATATACATCTTTTGTGATTCTAAATTAATTTTCAAAAGAACAATCATATTTTGGTAGCTATTGTTGTGTTTATAACACATCCACAAACAATACAAATAGCTGGTGATCAATAAAATGGCAGTATTTTTATCTACAAGTGATTTTGCTGCTATATCGTAGAACATTAGTTTCAAGAATCTGTAATAATTTAGTTTACAGCATTTCCTTCGAACAGAATCAAACCATTTTACTATATTTTTCTTTTCTCCACAGAAGTAGAAAATATGAAATTGATACTCGGTTTCACCACATTTGTCACATTTTGAATCTTCTTTCAACTTAAACATATGGAGCCTTTGTTTCCATTGTTTTGTTGCTAGTGACTCATGAATATACCTTAACACAAATTCCCTTTCCTCTACCTGAATGAATGTAATATTAATATTTCCCCAAATATTTTTTCATTTAGATGTGGGATAATTATTTTCAACTACTGAAGTTTCTTTCCTCCAAATGATTGAATACATTTCTCTGTTTTTTATATTTAGAAAGAATTTGTTGGGATATGCCTTCCTAATATCATCTACTGCCAAATAATAATATTCAGGGGTAAAATATACTATTTCTGATAGATTATCTCATTGTAACATACCATTCAGTCTTACAGAACAATAATACTTTTTAAACAAGTTACACTGAATATTGTTCTTGCCTTTTCTTCAATACTTATTATTCCTAAACCTCCTTCTAATTTTGAAAAATGCAGGGCACTATGTTTTATAGGTCGATGCATGCCACACCATATATACTTGAAAAGAATTGTATTTACCTTTTGAGCTGGTATTTCACTTAACGGAAATGTATGAGCTACATACCACATTTTAGACAATATCAAAGAGTTGAGTATTAGTGCTTTCTGGTAAAGTATTAAATACCTTTACACAACATGTTAACCTCCTTTTAAAATTCTCTCTATATCTGTCCATATTTCATAAGTAAATGCCTAAAATTTTAGCACAGTCCACAACTTTGAAACAAGTTAACTTCCAATCTCATCTGCCAGATGAGATTGGAATTTCTTTATTTCATAGTGAATCTCTATTAATGAATCGTCGTTTGCAAAAATTACTGTTTTATCATCAGTAAATCCCTGCACTTTAATTTTGTTATTGTTTGGTAACGTGGGAGGTACAATTTTTGTATTGGTTTTTGTTGCTAGGTACAATGGTTCTTGGAAAATGACACACAACATTGATAGTGGACAACCTTGTCTAACCGATCTTCTTACATTAAAGGTGTCTGTAAATAGTCCATTCACACATATCATACTTTGACATATAATATTTTTAACCAGGAAATAAATTTCTCTGAAAATCCAGAGAAATGGCACGTTCACACTATCAAAAGCTTTGGACCAGTCCAAGTTAAACATCCCAGCATTCAAATGATTTTCTCTTACATAATTTATTATGTCTCTTATTGTGTTATTGCAGTGAATTATGGTTATGTTTGGAATACCACAATATTGTTCAGATGATATGATTTTTCCAAGTATAAGTTTCAAACGATTTGCCGTTGTTTTTGCTAGAATTTTTTAAGCAACATTTAACAGTGTGATTGGTCTCCAGTTTTCAACCAGTTCCAAATTTCCAATTTTTTGACATAGTTTATTATTCCTAAATTCTGTGATTCCGATAAATTTCTTTTTTCGGCATACATTTAATTACCTCTGAAAAATAGTTTTTGATAATATTCCAAAATCTTTTATAAAACTCCACACTTAATCCATCACTTCCATTTGATTTTTCTTTATTCATGTTATTCAATGATTCCCATAATTCACTTATATCAATTTCATTGTCCTCTTCATCTTTTTGCATTTCTCAAGCAAATATGATTGTTCTTCTTGATTTCCCTCGATACATTCATACATTACTTCTAAATGATTTTTAAGAAACATAAGAACAGCCTTTGTATCTGTTAGCATATTTCTACTTTTACCTTTCATCTTCTTTACCAGATAATTGCCTTTATGCTTTTTCTCTTTCCCAAGTAAGTGCGATGACAATTTTTCCCCTTCCACTTGATCTTTTAATTTTGTTCTTATTTTAACTCCTTCACAAGGTTCAATTTGAAGACAGTTTATTTTACTTTTCAAAGCATAAATTTCGTCATATTTATCATTCCCAGTATTACATAAGCCATATAGATATTTTAATCGATATTGCAATAAATTTCTTAAACCATATTTTTCATTTGATACCCTCGTTGCAACTTTAATGAAGAACCTTTTACACTCCTTTTTAGCAAATTCCCACCATTCAATTACATTTTTGAAATTTTTTTTAAGTTTTAAATGTCTCCAAAAACATTCAAAGTTTTCACCTATTCCTTCTGTCTCTAGTAAGGCGTATTCAATTTCCAAAATCCTTTACCTTTTTGCACATCGCCTATCCAGAATTCAGCAATGACCATACAATGATCAGAGAAGGCCACAGGCACTCTATCAGTAATTATCATATTATGGAGTAGCTGTTTAGTATATAGGCGATCTATCCTAGAACCATAGCATTTTCTAATGTAGGTGTATTTTGGAATGCCTTTACAAGTGCATGTTACATCTTTCAATATAACATTTTTTTATAAAGGTCTGCAATGATTTTGACACTAAATTATTTTTCCCCGTACTAACATCTCTGTTAGACGTAACATAATTAAAATCCCCTCCGAAAACTACATTTTCAACAATCTTACGAAAATAATATAAGATTTTATTGGTATAAAATTCTTCTTCTTTATTCTTTTTATCTGTACCTGAAGGTGCATAAATATTCACAACTGGAATTTCATGATTTATATTTTAGCTCTATTATCTGTCACTCCGTATCCATTTCCTTGCTAATGACAGACAAAGATTTAAACTTATTTATACAAACTGCTGTACCTCCTTTAAGATTATTACTTGGGTTTAACAAAACTTATAACTATCTACTATGGATTTCACAAACAGCGCAAGCACGGTTTTGGGCAATAACTCAGTAACGAAGACTCGCATCAGTACGAGATTTTGCGATAGTGTATTACACTCAGTGCCGTAATTTATAAGAGCATCATGAATCACTCATTGTAAAGAATAAAGACACTTACTTGTCCCTGTGCCGAGAGGCAAGAACTCCATAAACCAGAAATGGATACGAACACAACTGTATAAAAAAGCTCCGCCTACCCTCTCCCCCCCCCCTTCCACCTACTCCTTCTTCCTCCCCTCTCCTTCTCTTCTTCCCTCACTGCCCTCCCCCACCTCTCTCTCTCTCCCTCTCTCTCTCTCTCTCTCTCTCTCTCTATCTCTCTCTCTCTCTCCTCTCTCAATGTTGCTTCAGTTTAAACTTAATTATTTTGTTTGATTTGTTTCTATCTATCTGATAATTTGCATTGTTGTCTGGGGTGGGGGATATATCTAATGATCCAACCGGTTGTTACCTGCCAGTTAGACTTATCTATTTGCGCATTGGTCCGCTCACTCTCTCTCTCTCTCTCTCTCTCTCTCTCTCTCTCTCTCTCTCTTCTCTCTCTCAAAGTTACATCAGTTTAAACATATTTTGTACGATTTTTTTCTATCTGTCTATCGGTATATATATTATATATATATATATATATATTATATATATATATATATATATATATAATATATGTATATATATATATATATATATATATATATATATATATTATTATATATATTATATATTATATATATATATATATATATATATATATATAATATATATATATATAATATATATATATATATGTATATATATATATATATATTGTATATATATTATATATATATATATATATATATATATATATATCCCATAACTGTCAACAGGTGGTTGCAGAAATGCGTTTCTCACGCAACTTTTCAACTTTTCAGCTAAGAGAAAGCCATCAATTGCCTTTCAGATTGGTTTGAATAGGTAACTGGTTATAGATACTCTGTGTTACAAATAAAAATTGAGCTTTTCTACCGGGCATTCATTCGAGTTAAAGCCTTGATTATACCGATGCCACATTTTAAAGTCATGAATGTTTACTTTGTATATATATATATTATATTATATATATATAATTTATATATATATATTATAATATAATATATATATATTATATACATATATAGATATATATATATATATATATATGTATATATATAGAATATTATATATATATATAGATATATATATTATATATATAGATATATATATTATATATAGATAGATCATATTATATATATATATATATGTATATATATATAAATAATTATATATAATATATATATAATTATATTATATTATATAAATATATATATATAAATCTATATATATATATATATATATATATATGTATATATATATATATAAAAAACAAATACTATTATATATATATATATAGATATATATATATAGCGTATATATTATATATTATATATATATATATTATATATATAATATATATATATATATATATATATATATATATATATATATATATATATATATAATATATATATATATATATTATATATATATATCTATATATATACATCTATATATATATATATATATATACAAAGTAAACATTCATGACTTTAAAATGTGTGCATCGGTATAATCAAGGCTTTAACTCGAATGAATGCCCGGTAGAAAAGCTCAATTTTTATTTGTAACACAGAGTATCTATAACCAGTTACCTATTCAAACCAATCTGAAGGCAATTGATGGCTTTCTCTTAGCTGAAAAAGTTGAAAAGTTGCGTGAGAAACGCATTTCTGCAACCATGTTGACAGTTATGTTCCGAAGTAGCCATCTCTTCTTCACCTTCGTAATACAAGTAGTATTATATGGCTGATGCCCTGAGTCCAAATGAGGATTGCGAAGAAAGTAACCAAACAAATATAACAGGGGCTTTGCCATCAATCATAAAGTCTATCGTTTTAGTGCTCCACCATACATTCAGATAACTGTCACTCTGATAACCATTTACTGTACCACTACCACAGAGAGAGAGAGAGAGAAATGAGCGGATCAATGCATAGATAAATCAGTCAACTGGCAGATAACAACCGGGTGTATCATTAGATATATACGACAAAGTAGATTATTAGATAGATAGAAAAAATCATACAAAAAAAGCAACTTAGAGAGTGATAGAGAAAGACAGACAGACAGACAAGAGAAGGGAGGGGGTAGAGGAAGAAAGGAGAGGGAAGGAAGGAGGGGGTTGGATGTGGGGGTGGGGGTGGAGGAAGAGGGTAGGCAGAGCTTTTTTATACTTTAGTGTTTGTATCCATTTCTGGGTAATCGAGTTTTTGGCTCTCAGTATAGGGAGGGACAAGTGTCTTTATTCTTTACAATTAGTGATTCATGATACTCTTATAAATTACGGCATTGGGTGTAATACACTATAGCAAATTCTCGTACTGATACGAATGTTCGTTACAGAGTTATTGTCCAAAAACGTGCTTGCGCTGTCTGTGAACCCTCGTAGGAGAGTTCCTTCACGCTGTTTTTAGCACAACGCTCAAAAGCCAGTGAAGCTAAGACTGGGTTAGGCTATAGCTTTTGAGCCAGTTGAATAGCTCATCGGAAAGAACAGTTATAGTGCATTTGTTTGCAATGAGTCATTTGATGCTACAAGACTAGCCCAACAGTTTTGGCAGAGTAATTTCCATCGAAAGCCCAATTTTTCACTTTGCTTTCGACACTTTATCTGTCGACAATTTGTCTTTCCACACCTATCCGTTGACAGTTTATCTGCACACTAGGTTAAATACCTCTTCTGAGGGATACCGAAATATACATGTTAGTTCTGCTTCTATCTTAATAACGAGTAAATTCCTAGTTAAGTGTTTCGTTAAATAGATCCCTCTAAATATCTACCTTTATTTCCAAGCAGATTTCCTGCTGTATGACTCCAGTGCCTCTCTGCAGTTAGCGTATTCGGAGGAACATATTTGATCTGAGGCAGCATTGGCTTCATAATTTCCCAGAGGGCAGCTTGTTGTCTCATTCAGGACAATTCTAACCTCATCATGGGCTGGGTTTCTGATGTCCTGCTAATGGGATGGCTTAGCATGTTCCCTCGGCATATGAGTTATCTCTAACTCGCTGTCTTTCTTTCTTTCTTTCTCTCATGCACAAATACACAATCCAAGTGCAGCAGCATTTCTTGGGCAATTTGATAAAGCTGGCATTCATGTTTTCCTTGTAAATGAAATATACTTCCCTAAAGCTGTGATGAATTCTCTTGCTCCCTCCATGAGTATTAACACGAGTAAACATAATCATTTCTTGTATACCTAAGGACCATTGCCAAAATTTGACACTTCATCTGAGGATCTCAAAATATTTAACCCTTTCATATTAAATGATTCGAATCTTTTGTCTCGTCATTTGTTCATATCGGGACAATATATCAGATGCAAATCTGGACTACTGATATAAGTGGAGTACTATTCAAGAACTCTGTATGATGCTCAAGCAATTCACCTAAGCAGAAGTCTTGGGAAAGAAGAGTATTGATCAATTCATAATCATTAATTTTCTGGAATGCTTAAGGAAATGTGTATTAGATTTGCGTTTCTCTGTGACTTTGACTCTTGAGTTCGTTTTTTATTTTTTATTTATTTATATATTTATTTCATTTTATTATTATTATTATTATTATTATTATTATTATTATTATTATTATTATTATTATTTTATTATTATTATTATTATTATTATTATTTTATTAAAAGTAATGACTATTTCAGCAGCGTTACACTTGTAGAGATTCTTCTCTATTTTCCGAATAGCGGCTTTTTCCGTGCTACTTAGACAGGCTAGTAGAGCGCCTATGGAGGTCATGATAAAATGAGAATCTTGTTATGAATTATATATAGGTATATTATGGGCGAGTGATATGGTACTTATATTTGACAACGTCTTCGAGGGTTGCATGTGAGAGTGAGAGAGAGAGTGAGAGCGCTGTTGGGTTGTTTGTAGTTGCCGGGAATAATTGAGAGTTTAAATGTTTTTGTGTTTGATGTGTCGTGTTCATGTTTGGTGTTGCTGTATGGTAGTGTGTAAGTGCATATGTGTTTTTCTGAAGAGTGAGTGAGCAAGCTATCAAGAGAGATGGATGAATAGTTAGCGATGGTTTGCTTGTTGGGCGATCGTTTTGGGTTGTCTACTAGTTGGAGAGCCAGGTGGATTTTATTCACATTATTGAGTACAAAAGGTTTGAGTGAGTAATCACCTAACAATGAAAGAAAGGGGAGTCTTAAGTTGCACAATCCTGGGCTTTGGTCCCTGAGGGTCTCAAAAGGGGAGCCAAAAATCCAATTAAACAAACTTTCGAGTACAACAACCGTTTCAAGCCTGTTTTATTTAGATCACCCCTCAAATTAAACTAATGCAACTTAAGACATGAAAATACCTTTGGTTACTAATTAAGACACCTACTAATTAACGGCCAATTAACGATTTATTTAAACTTTCAAGCACAACGAAAATTCTTCTTGCAAATGATTGTTTAGTAATCCTAGACACCATATCCACAACTTAATTAAGACGCAATGTTTCCTGGGGTTTGTAGATAAGATGGGGGTCTTTGGACCCTGAGGGATACGGAGACCCTCAAAACTGAACTTATTCAAAAGAGGGAGTACAACAGTTTTGATTGATGCATTGGATAAAACATTTGAGAAGCTTAAAAAGCATTGCAGGCAGCAGCATGGATAGACGTGCATTCATTGCAAGTTTATGGGGTAGTGCTCATCACCAAGACCTGGACAAAATACCCACCAATGGGTGGGAAAATGTCGACGGCGAATTTCGCATCATTTGGTTCAATGGAGATCAGATGCCCCCTGCCCTCATTCCAGAGGTTCAGGTCGAAACAGAGCCAGATGACAACAGTGGTGATGCCCAGGAAGATGGTGGTATGGATGATTATATGGATGAAGATCATGATCCTCCGCCAAGAGAAAAGGAATCATCAGATGAAAATACTGATGACGATCACGAATGAGATAATCGCGGTAAAGTTAAGAAACAGTGACTTGACCTAGAATTCGATTTAGTTACTATAAAACAATAAACTATGTCGTACATCACAATGTACATTCCATGCCTCATTATCTTCTGCAAAAAGTAATTTTGTGTCACATGAAAGTTTAAATAAATGGATCATTAATTAAGTAATCGTTAATTAGTCTTAATTAATAACCCCAGATATTTTGGTGCCTTAAATTGCATTTTTGTTCATTTGAAATAGTGTTTCATCCAAAGCATCAATCAAAATTGTTGTACTCCCTCTGTTGTATAAGGGTCTTCACATCCCCCAGGGTCCAAAGACCCCCATCTTATCTACAAACCCCAGGAAACATTGCGTCTTAAGTTGTGGATATGGTGTCTAGGATTACTAAACAATCATTTGCAAGAAGAATTTTTGTTGTATTTGAAAGTTTAAATAAATCGTTAATTGGTCGTTAATTAGTAGGTGTCTTAATCAGTAACCCCAGGTATTTTCATGCCTTAAGTTGCATTAGTTTAATTTGAGGGGTGATCTAAATGAAACAGGCTTGAAACGGTTGTTGTACTCGAAAGTTTGTTTAATTGGATTTTTGGCTCCCCTTTTGAGACCCTCAGGGACCAAAGCCCAGGATTGTGCAACTTAAGACTCCCCTTTCTTTCATTGTTAGGTGATTCACAATAGAATTACACACTCAAACCTTTTGTACCCAATAGTGTGAATAAAATCCACCCGGCTCTCCAACTATACTGGCGCGGTTGCCGGGTCAGTCAGCAAGTCAGTCTGTGATGAGCAGTCGTAGAGGACAAGAGATAAGGCAGAGTCTATTGATGGTCAGTTGCTGGTGTCTGATTAATTGATTTTGATATTGTATAGTTGTTGTGTATGTGTCTGCTTGGTTATTTTTGAGCTGAAGAGTGTCGGTCGTATTTGATTTTGTGTTTTGATGTTTGTGAGTTGTTTGTTGGAGACAGTGTTGGCGGTTGTTTGTGTACTGATTTGTCGAGTTGTCTTTGATGTTGGTGTTGGTTGTGCAGTGAGTAGTTGTGTTTCTGAGTTGTTGTATGTATGCTTTTTTTTTTTTTTTTTTTTTTTTGGTGCTTGTCTGTCTTGTATGTTGAATTCAGCGGTTGTTGTCTCGACGACTGTATCCAGCGGACGGCACAGCATCTCGCCCTGAGTGTCTCGAGTCTGAGGCGGGTACATGTGTTTGTGTTTTGGGTGTTCTGTGTCTCGTTAAGCCAATTGTCCTGCTTGTATTAGTAACGTAAAGGGGAAAGTGTGGCTGTGGGAAAATTTGTCAGTCGAAACGATTAGTGTAAATGTGGGAGATCTTGTTGCTTGGTTTTGTTTTTGCTTGTGATTCCGTCACAGTATGTTTAGGAAAGAGAATAGCGAAGTCACAGGAGATAGTAAAATTAATGCAATACTCAAAAAACATGAGAAGAAATGAATCATTCTATACTTTGGCCAGAGTTAATGTTTGTTCTAACCTCTGTTTTCAAGTATTTATGTTTTAAAGTATTATTGTCGTCGTGTTGGAGCCGATTTGACAGTGAGGCTTAATTGGAAAACTTGACAAAAGGGATTTTTAGCAACAATCTATTTGTTTATAAGCTTTCATCGAGCTACTATTGTGAGTTTTCATTACGATATCGGAACTTCCTTTAATGTTCATCTTTGGAACTACATATCTTACTTTTCAAAGGTAGTTAGGTCAAGTGTACAATCAATTCCATTCGGCTTTTTCATAAAGAAACTGAATTGTTAGTTTTTGAACAACTATTGATACACCTACTGTTTTCTTCGTAATTTTCTTATTCTACTTATTCTGTTCTTTATGATTAAGATGATCATCATAATTCTTATGAATAACAAGTTGTTATTGTTATTTTTGTTATACACTGTTTACAGGACATTAATTAAAACGAAATCAAGGCTGGTAAGCCACATGAGAAATTTAACGTCAAGAGAAGTAAAGGATCCTCAATGTCATGATAGAATCACTATCCTGAGGTTGGTGATGATAGTGGAAGGACAGTGTAAGGACAACGCCTCTCTCCTAAATGTATGTATGTAGTTTTCTTGTCCGCGTTGTACCTCACATCATATGATTAAGCACTTTTCGACCTTGCCGCCGACATTCATACATGTTAATCCATTATAGCAAATAATATTCATGTAAACTAGCATATCAAGAAACACAAATCCGGGTCGGATCGTGTCATTTGTGTGTCAGTATCTGCCCGCACACCTGTTTATAACCTAAGTTCACCTGTAATAAAGTTATTACTGTTTCCACCTGCCTCTTTGTCTTACCCTCACAATAGGCCTGACACCATTACTTGCTAGGAGGATCCTGCAGACCCTTCTTTCGAGAACAAGTGGTTACACTGGGAAAGTCTTCGCTCAGCTAGGCGGAACTGTTTCTTGAATGACTCCCCTCTATCTTGAATGTTTCCTTTGAATCTTGGCAGAAGTAGGCCTAACAGAGGAAAATGATAGTTCTCAGCTCCTGGCCTCTTAAATGTTGCATCTGGAGGAATTTTGTATGAAACACTCAGGTGAGTTTGCTTGATGTCAACAAATAGAAGAGTTCTTCAATGAAAGCTGAAATATTCAGTAACAATTCTTGATTGGACGCCTGACAAGATAATGTGCTCAAGTCTCTTCTACACCGTCAATAATGCTACTACTGTATTTGTTAACGAAGTTGAAAGAGGCAGAAAAGAGAATTAAATTGTTTTGATGACCATATGATTTCTGCCATTTGTCTGCCTCTATTCAACGTGATTTTATGCTGGTAAGAGAAGTGTACACACACACAGTCACTTCCTGAGTTCTTGGCTTTATGCCAGTTGTGCATGTTGATAATAGCCACAGATTCCTAGCCGTGCTAGGTTACATAACTCAGATGTCGCTATCATTCTTGTGATAGATATGTAGATTAAAATTTAACGCTTTCATACCCTATATTATTCTTATAACACATCGTACACTTTCTCTTCTTCTTTCCCACCATTATCCCTACATTAAGGGGTCGGTAGCCTGATGTGCCTTTTCCACTGCCTTCCGTGAAAGACATCATCAAGCATAGTTCATTGTTTGGCAAAGGGGGTTTTAATGACCACATGCCCTTGCTGTCATCAACCAAAGTTATTGGCAGTGGGCCTGGCCTTTCACTAAAAAGCACAACTGCAAGGCAGCAGTTTCCGCAGTTATTGGCAGTGGGCCTAGCCTTTAACTAAAAAGTTAGACTACAAGGCAGAAGCTGTCATTTTAGTCGCCTTTTACAACATTCAGGACCTACGGTGGTAGGATCACATCAAACACTTTCTAGTAGTACTAATTATGATATCGATTATCACTAGCCTAATATTTCCAATAAATATCTCCACTAATCATCTTCCAGTATTCATAAAGTCATATGTAACTTTTGTAAAAAAAATCAAAGTACAATATAGAGCAGCTTTGCGTACTTTGCCGAAGTATCTGTAAATTAAATCTAAATATTGTTTCAATGCTTTGTTTTACTTTATTGCACTTATTATGGTAAGAAATGTTCTTTAGTTAACAGGTGGTGATGTAATGTTTTTAGTTCCTGGCACTCATGCCTATAGATGGCATTGTATACGTTAGCTAGTCTAAGATCCCTCTTGGTAGGTCGTTTCTGCCGAGTGTTGTTGTGAGAAGATATTCCACTCCCGATTTCTCGAACATTAGAAGCTCTTCCAAAACCTGGACCAAATTCATCTGGCTCAAGTGTTTTGGTCCAGCAGTTGGCCCATTTCAGGAGGTAAGCCTGTTATTTTGAGGTATATATATGTGTCTATTAGCAAGGAGTAGCTACAATTCCTCTTGCAAACATGGCGGGTGTTTGTGTATCCCCATGGACTGTATGATGCCACGCAAGCACATCTCGAGTCTTCTGTATTACGATGTAATAGTATAAGGCTATACCTACAGGTTATGGAGTTTACTGCTCATCGTGGTTATTAACCAATTGTACCAGATACAGAGTAATTACTCTTTTATTTTCCATGGCACTATTATTTACATAATTGTATGTTAGTTATTCTATTATATGATTTAATGTGTTATGGTATTCTGGTTTTTGTAAACTTACTTTTGTAAAGAGTCAGTGAACGGTTATTTATTTGATTTATAGATATCTTTGTATTATGTAATCTCCTCTACTATATGAAAATTGTCTGAGTTATCCATTCAAACTGTGCCACCTGTAGCCCTTACATTATCACTAAGCATTGTCATCTGTGGCGAAAACCGCCAAAAATATTGTCATATTTGATTGATTAACTTAGCTAGGATAAATTCTAGGTCCTACCTTTATTTTCTTTGTTGAATTCACAACTTGTACAGTAGCTGTTTTCCTGTTTGATATTTGCAAGAAGAAACAATTGCATTGTGGGTCCAGATAGTCAATGTGAGAGAAACTCTTCAAATCCCCTTCTCTTAGTTGCGCCTTGCTTCCATGAAACCCCGTTAATCTGAACCCTCATTTCTTTGTTGAGTTGCTAATCATTCCCAATTTAGTGAAACTGATTAGTCTTGAATAGTCAAATAGAGCAGAAGTCAATAAGACCAAATTTATCCCCCCAAATAATTCACTGGGAAATGAGGAGAAAAGAAGATTCCTCACTGGCGCAAGCGTTCTCCCCCAAAGTTCTCTACTTACAGATGCCCGAGAGCAGTATTGCCAGATCAGCCGAATTTCGGCTAGATCTAGCCATTTTTCATTCAATCTAGCCGTGAAATTTATATCTAGCCGTTAGCCGAAAAAGTTAGCCGAGAACTAGAAAATCTGGCCATTATCTCTCTCTCTCTCTCTCTCTCTCTACTATTGTATACAACAGAATGCTTAACTTGATGCTTAGTGAGCAAAATCATTAACCTATAACAACAGTTGAACAGTTTGGAGCCGCCTCTATTAAGAAAATGGTAAACAACTTTGATAAGCTTTTGCTGCACATAGTAGTTCAGTAGTTTGTAACTTAATTACATACTTTTAAGTCGGTATGAGGGGTTATGGGGACGGGGACAGAGTTTTCTTGCTGCATTACTGTATTGCTCTTTCGTTTCATCCGCTCGTTTCTAGAATTCCTCCGTGAAAACGTAAAACAATAAGAAAACATTATCAAGATGCCAAAACAATGCATTTATTCGCAAAAGCTTAGAAAAGAGTGGCTAAAAGAAGAAATATATAAAGATTGGATATTGGAAATCCCTAATGATACCACAAATACTCAGTGCAAGTACTGTAGAATAATTATTCTAGCAAAATTCTGATATAAAGACTCATGCTAAAAGTAAAAGAAAAAAAAAGAAAAAAAAACTTGGAATGCAGCAAACCATTTTCCTCTTCACGGCAGCAAAAGTTGCACTTTGAAAAAATCCTACAAAATTTTGATGTTACTCGTGCTGAAGCTAAACTATTTTCACTGTTCAATCACTACTTGTGATCACCTTAACGTTGTGAAATCGTGCTTTCCTGAATACAAAACCGTAGCACAAATGGCAATGCACAGAACGAAATGTTCTGCTGTGCTCAAAAGTGTAATAATGCCTCACTTTGTTACAAAATTGAAAGATGATTTGAATGGTCGAAAATTCAGTTTATTGTTAGATGAATCTACGGCCATTGCAGTTAACAAATACTTTGGCATTGCAAATAGATATTTTAGCGTTTCCGACAACACAATTGTTTCTACTTTTCTGTATCTAGCACCGCTTACAGACTGTAATGCTGACAGTATTGTAGATACTCTAAAACTTACATTATAATATATGATCTTGATTTACATGATCTTATCGGCATTGGAAATGACAACGCCAGTGTTATGGTGGGAATAAATAATGGAGTTTTTCAGAAATTTGAAAAAGAAACAAGTTTCTTCCTTGTTGCTTATAAGATGTGTTTGCCATTCCATGCAACTGGCAGTGTCGCATGCAAGTGCTGAAACTTTACCGAGAAATCTCGAATATCTCATAAGTGAAACCTACAATTGGTCCTCAAGATCGTCATGTAGACAGCAGGCATATGTTGACCTCTTTAAAGCTACCAATGATTGTCATGAACCACTCAAATTCATTCAATCTTGTCAAACACGATGAAATTTAGTTACAAATAAGTTAAGAAACAAATTAAGTACAGATACAGTTAATGCATTGCTACCAAAGATTGCTACACATTCGAGAGTCTTTCGCGGCGTCACTTGCTAAGTAGAGACTGTAGAGTCCATATCGCTAAGAGGGTATTTCTATATAAGCATTCCGCATCGTTCGTCCCCGTGAATACGAAAGCCAGGCCCACCAGGAATTGGGACGTCAAATGTATTTCGCCGTGTTTAGTACGACCCAGGGTGACTAGACGTCCCATATTTGACGGGATTGTCCCGTATTTATGACATTTGTCCCGTATCGACCCTCCCCGGGACGCCTTTTGTCCCGTATTTTCAATATATATATATATATATATATATATATATATATATATATATATATATATATATATATATATATAATAATAAATAACTAGCGAAATTTGTACCGAGCATCCCCCCATCAAACGATCAAGTGGAGCTAGTGTTCTCTGATGGGCCATCTATGGGGTGGGTGTTAGGAACCCCGGTGCAGTGTAGAGATGATAAAGTCAGAACCAAAGACTATATACTGAAGGAAGATAGGAAGGCTGAGCCTAATATCACTCAAATGAGTGTGCGAAAGAAAGATGCCAGATACTCCCATGCAAAACGAATGACTCCATCTATTGAGCGAACGGTTAAACATTCAGAGCGGTAATGCTTACAGGAATATAGGATGGAATTCGATTGTAAATTTTGCTACAAATTTATGCATAATTTGCAATTACTACGTCAGTATATTTTATCCGTATATTTACGACATTCTTAAATTTTAGATAACTAAATAGCAAATTTACAAATAGGTACATATATAGATTAAGAATACATATCCTTATGTTTCTCAGTGTATTTTTCAGAAACTTAACAGCTATATCTCTTATGATTTAGTTAATTTTCTTGCAAATTTAATTATTGTATATTACAATAATTTTTTAAATGTTCTATACAATATCCATGTTCGAATAAAGTAAAACATACCGTATATTTGATTTGTTAAACTTAGCCACAAGTGCATATGCGTAGGCATACATTTAATTACAGTTTGTAGGCCACTGTAGAATGGAGATATTAGGTGTATATAAAACACAATTGCAATTTTTTTTTATTGAAAAGGAAATGCATGATGCACTCATGTATACTCTTTAGTAATATAAATTAATAAATGTACAAATATACAAACATAAGGAACAAAATAACTCACTAAATTGTATCACATAAAAATAATCAAAAGGGGGTTGGAAATAGAAAGAAGGTAGCATACAAGCCAACCAAAAATGCAAGATAAATCACATGCAAGTGAACTTTAATAAATTATACATAAGAAAAAAATAACCTAGTAAATAATATTGCACATATAAAAATTGTTTACCCCCAAAAAATAAAATACAAGCAAACCAAAATTGCATGATGAATTACATGCAAATAAACTCTAATATAATTATAAATATGAGAAAACATAATACTAAAAAAAGGTTTTCTTCAAGAATAAAATACATAGAGCAATTATAAAAATAACTATTAAATTATATATATATATATATATATATATATATATATATATATATATATATATATATATATATATATATATATATATATATATATATATGTTTTTTATTTAATTTATTTATTGTATTTCAGAACTGACCATTTATTGGGGAAAAATATTTGTTTTGATCTCTTAAAGAATTGATTCATGGTAACATCTTACCATTTGATTTTATGGTTGTGAATGTTGGTTCTCCTTCTTCCTAATTGTATGGTCTCATACTGTATTTTAGGCTTTTGTAAATTGTCATTTCCATTGAGAATGCTACAATCAACATCATCATTATTAGTAGTTGTAGTAGTAGCAGCAGTAGGAGGAGATGTAGTAGTTGTAGCAGTATTAGTAGCAAATGTAGGTCTAGCAGTCATAATAGTTGTAGTAGGACTAACACTTGTAGCAATAAAACTAATATTATCCATAATGCTTGTTACTGTGGCATTACTGTACACCTCACTGCCACTATCCTTTGGATAACCATCAGTAAATTCTGGAAACGCATATGATATGAAATGAAACAAATGCCATATCATACTTTATCATTTGGCTGGTAAAATCATAAGTATTTTATGCATAAATATATACAAAAACACTACTAAACAAAATTTTATTACCAATATCTGATTGAACATTTTCACTTAATTCAATATTTTCATAATCTTCTTTGGAATTTTCCCTGGTCAGTTGATAGATGAACCCTATAGCCATAATACAACTATTAGTCTAACACTTTTTCACTGAAGACAAAGTGAATATATATGTAGCATTATATAACAAAATCTTAAAGGTCAATCTTTACCTACTATATGAATTCTAGTTAATAAAAGCAAAACTGTAATATCTACCAAAAGCATAGACCATTTACCATGTTTCAAGGATGAAGCTCTTATCTCAGATGATCTATTCTCCAGAGCAGGAATGGTACCTACAAGATTAACTATATTTAGAATAATTGTGATGCCCATACCATTTCAGAAAATCTTAACATATACAAACTGCACATCAAATACATACCATATTCAAGGTTGTACAAATTCTCGTGTGGATAGGTCAGCAACCAGTTTGATGTATAATTTGCTTGGTGGTGTAAATCTATTGGTGTATCTGAAAATATGTATTTCAACAATAAGTGCATTATACAAAATATATGTAAATAAATATATACACAAAAATATAGCACACAAAAATCATTTTACTAAATTATGTACTGCAGTTATATAAATTATTAAAGACACACATATATGAATAGATATATCCAAAATTGCACATGGAAAAAAATATAAATAACGATGAAACAAAGAATGCCATGAAGGAAAATGAAAGGTGAGAATACTGGCAAGTGCTTTCTGTGTACGTACCTAATTCTGCTATCAGAAGAAAGTACGGCAAAAGTGCTTGTGAGTATACCCACCTTTCATTTTCCTTTGTAGCATACCCACATGTAAAAAGGCATCTAAGCTTTATATGGCTACAATTAAGTCAGCATTTTTCAATAACTCACTTGTCTTTATAGGGCCAACATCTGATCTGGTGCAGCTAGTAGAACCTGTAATGAGCAATAGATGCAGGCTTTTTATGTAGAAAAATATGTCTCACTGATAAAAAATCAGTTGATAATATTGTAATGACTAAACACATAAATAAAATAGATAATACATACCTTCTACATGTTGATCTGGGCATAAAATAGATAACACATACCTTCTACATGTTGATCTGGGCAGGCATTGTGGCAAAGTTTGTCAGAAGCTGAATGAAGGTATTTTTTTGGTGGAGAAATACCTGCTGCACACATGATAGCTTGAATTTAGTTTTCGTGAGGTTTTTTGCCTCAACTCCTGAATTTGGATGAGGTTAGTCCATATCAAGCATCTAGGTGATATAATACTATATGTTATGCCATCCTATTTCACCAGCATACTAAAAAACATTCTACTATTCTATAGTTTTGACTTATAGCATGATGCAGAGAAAATCACTCTTGAACGTATCACTTTAAAAGTTAGGTTAGGTTAGGTTAGGTTGGGTTAGGTTACATTAAATAATGTAAGGTAACTTTTTGTGGGAATCACATTGAGATTATTTTTGAAAAAATCCTATGGCTATTTTCGGAGCTACAGCCAAACGTATTTCCTTGGCTGTGACTCGGCTACTCGTTTAGACTTGGGAAATATGCGCTCTTGCTATTTCTAGAACTTTCTGCAAGGTTAGCTTCTTTTCTTGTAGCAATGTCTTCCTAAGCTCTTGTGAGTTATTCTTTACTATAATTAGCTCTGTTAACCTCTGGTCTAGATCTCCAAATTCACAAGTTGAAGCTAATTTCCTTAACCTAGTCACAAATAAATCTACTGTCTCACCTGATTCCTGTGAGGCTTCGATGAGCTAATAACATTCAAAGTACATATTTGCTTGGAGCAAATGGATTTGTGAGCCGAGCCCTTCAATTGTCTTCTGTAAACTTCCTGAACTTCTAAACCTGCAGTATGAAGTAACAATGGTTTCTGCTGCTTTTTATCCATTTTCCCTAGTGCTTCTAAATAATTTGGAGGCTGCTTCTCCACTTTTTCGATCTTTTACCCACTGATTTTGGATCATCACCGATACTAAATCTGTCTAACCTTTGGACATCTATCGGCATGTTTGCTGTGATACTAATCAGTTTTGGTTAGGCTAGGAATTTTGAAGTTTTTTCTAACCTTTCTAACCTAGTAGGCTATACTTTCATTGACATACCTTGAACACTTTTACTCTCTAAACCAACACTTTTTTTTATTCTCTTAACACTCCTGAAGTGACACAGCACTGTTTGGTTGCTGGTTTGAGTGTGATGAAGTCATAAAGTTACTCAGTAAACTTAAAAAAAGAAACCTTGAAACAAATAAAATGTACTGCAGATGCCCTGCCTAATCTTATATCCAATATCAGTGGGGCTTACTGGTTAGTAGCACATATTTAATGTATTATTATACTGTTACGTAATCACCGTTCTTTATGTTTAGGGAACCTGTGAAACACCAAATGAGGATCGGTTTCTTTTCGTTTATTGCAAACAACACATTTGTGTGACTTATTCACCGTTGGCGCCATGATTTCGTTTGTGTCAACTGTCAAATTCTAAATATAAACAAACAGACGACATGCGATATACCGACAACGCCATCTGAACACTGAGCGGTCAAACTATTGTGTTCTCTTTGGAGTTGGCAACTAGTATATTAACATTCCTATTTTGAGCCTTCCTATCTTCCTTCAGTATATAGTCTTTGGTCAGAACTACAGAAAAAGTGCAATTTCACACCGTCCTGCTCGGAGTTCATCACATATGCTCAAACCAAACACCATTTCTTGAGAGCAGTTGGATCTAGTGCAAAATATGACAAATGAAAAATAACAGCAATGAGGAAAATAATTTTAAAAGGATTATTGAAAGGTTTTCATCATATGTATATTATTGTTTGCAATTTATTCAATATATTACGGCAAGTCACTTTTATTATTAATATCCTTCAAAGCTGCAAAACATGCTTGATTGCAATATTCTAAAGCTTTGACACAGTAATGTGCAGCTGTTTGTAACAAAATCTACAACGAATGCACTTTCAAGACAAAAGAAAAGTCAATAAAGAAGGCTGAGAAGGACTTTGCCTGCGTCACTGCGCTCATAAGTTTGCATAAGTTGTGGCTATATTGTTCAACTACCTCTTCAATTTACGTGTCCCGTATTTCAATTCAAAATCTGGTCACCCTGGTACGATCCCCTGTTGGTTAATTACTGTCGTCCGAATAAATAGTAGTATTACTTTAAATTCTTGTTCAGAAGGTAAAACTGAATAAAAAAACAGCAACTGCCATAGTCTAGGCTGCGGCGGAATATTAATAGCTGTAGATCTACCATCAAGTTGACTTAGGAAGTGTATTTAAGACATTTGCCTAGACTATGGAATAAGACAAGAACATGAAACGAGCGAAAACCTGCGTGCCTGGCTGCCTGCACCCTTTCCCAAGAGGACCCATGCCACGTGTTCCCCTTCAACGCTCTCAGGTGAGTCTGTATTTGAACTATGCTTTCGGGTTGATCTTTTCGAGGTAGTCTGTTTCCCTGAATTGGGAAAAATGATTGATAAAAATCAACATGCACTAAATGTCCGTCATACCGTCCGTGATAAAGGTCCACCTAACCTATAATTAATCGATGGTTTTCCAAGTTGCTATGATCTTGGCAACCCTAGGCTAGGCTTGAGTAGACCTAGGCTAGGTTAAGTCTTAAGTGAAAGTTACTTATGATGGCCTACATGATGTCATGTCATTATATCGTTGAATGTTCGGTAGTTCAGTCGAAAATTAGTTCTTGGAAGTCATTAGCCTTAGTAATGAAAATATAGGCTAGTAGGCTACTGGAAATGGATAGTACTTGGTAAATGTCCAGGAGAAGGCCGCACCCGTTTTTCAAGTAATAACGATGAAAAGCGGCAAAAAACGACCAGATTGGTGTTGCTCATCTCGTAGAAACATGAGGAAATGAATAAAAAAGAAACTATGACTTACTCTTACACACAAAATATAAGCATAAACCTACTACCTAGGTATTACAATTATAGGGGACCCCAGTGGGAAGCAGGGTTTTTGGTTGGGGGGGAGGAGGAGAAAAGTGATTTTCGGGCCACTAACAAACCTAACACAACCACCTAACCTAACCTAGGTCCCCGTACCCCTACCTAGGCATAGCAACCGACCCTTAGGCCACAGTGATTTTCGGGGCACTACCGAACCTAACAACCACCTAACCTAACCTAGGGCCCCATACCCCTACCTAGGCCTAGTGGGAGGCTTTGCCCTCCTGCAACCCCCCTTAAGGCCACAGTGATTTTCGGGGCACTACCAAACCTATCACAACCACCTAACCTAACCTAGGGCCCTGTACCCCTGCCTAGGCCTAGCGGGGGCCCTTAAGGCCAGTGAATTTTGGGACTACCGAACCTAACACAACCACCTAACCTAACCTAGGGCCCCGTACCCCTACCTAGGCCTGCAACCCCCCAATCAAACCAAATCCAAAGTGATGGTACTGCTGTATACATCGTTATATTACCACTGCTGTATTCATCGTTATGCTACCACCATTATAATATACTGTATGAATTAATGAAGCTTACCTTAAACTGTTGGTTGATAAAGATGTGCTGCTGCTTTGAGGAAAATGTGTAGCCGTTGCGAAGGTTCTCTGACATTCAACTTAAAGTAAAAAGTGGCCAGGTACCCAACGAAGTGTTGTTTTCTCCTGCCAAATTTAGGCACTAAATTCTTCACTTCCTCTCCGCAGTATTGGTATGAGCCTGGTTAACAGGCAATTGCTTAAAGCCTTCCTCTGCCAGACAGTCATATGTTCGCCAACAGTCAGAAATTATGGTTGTACTTGGCTTGATCCTCTCCTTAATCACTGAGAGCAGGGTGTCATGATCCCGGGTTTCCATGGGAACCAGGAAAAACTTGTGATTCGCGGCAAATACCACCAAATACCCGCTGGCCGTCTATTACTCGGCCAACGTTATATTTACGTTTGCCGAATTTTGACTCTTCAATTTCTACTATACAATTGTTGCCGCCAATTTTCTTGCTGCACAGAAATACCCAATTAATTACCACTTCCCTGCAAAATGACGACCAATCACATACATTACCTTTGTTTAATTTTAATTCAGAAATGGCTACTTCGTAGTAAAACCAAATTTGAACCCACAAAACTATAAATTTCAAATTAGTTTTGATGTCCAGTTTCACTTTGGAAGACCCAGGTATCCACAAACAAAGACACATATGAACAACGCTTACGTCAACGTTCTTTGGTACGTCAACGTTCTTTGGTAATGTAAGATTTATCACACCTAAAACTATGTTTCTTATAATCTACCCTACACACTTCATGACAATGTGGACAATTTTTATTTTGTAAAATTAAATTGTGTGTCTGGCCCAAATCCACTAGTTTTTCAATATTCCCCAAATAAGCAAAAACAATTTCACCATAACTTGGAAACAGTCTGGACAAGAAGCTGGAATTTCAACTTCTTGTCCAATATTAGATGAAGTGCTTGCTACGGCCTCCATGTCTAAGAACGAACTGAAATGCTGTGGGTAAGATAATTAATTTGTCGCACCGAGAAAATTTTCAAACATCCGCGCCATTGGCCAAAGTTGATGAGGTGTCAGAAAACGAAACTGTGATTGGCCAAACGTGTAAGACGTCATAGTGGACTAGTTTGTCTGCAGAGTTTAGTAGGTGCATGGGCTCATTTGAGCTAAAACAAGAAACAGTCAACAATAACAATAGACTTAGAAAAATTCTTGGAGGAAGACAAGAGTAGCATGAGTTTGATCGTCGATATTTCAACTGTTAGTATTGAATTTCACTAAATTATCTCGCTCGTATACCACTATTTACATACATTCCTACACATTCTAGTAAAAATACATTGAATAGCACTGATATCTTCATGCGGCCCTCTCCTGGACATTTACTGGATAGGGGATACTTTGCTAGTCTGAATTAACCTAACTTGGCACAATTATGGTACACAGTATTCTGTTGTCTTTTAAGTTATGTTGATATGATGGAATTTTGAGAATAAAGGATTGGCATTTACATAAAAGATAGCCTGTGTTATAGGGATGTCCGTAAGTATTGAGTTAAGCTAGATAAATTAAAATTGGATTTTGTTAGTGTTACTTTATGAGATTTATCATAGGGAAAGAAACCCTTGAATGGTATAAGAATTTATTTAGATAGGGGGAACAACTGACTGGACTAGCGGATCCAGTTTCCTCCGCGTTTGAAGCCACCCTCCGAAAAAGTACTTTAACACGTCCAGACATGGGAGATGGGCATCAGTCACAAGTTGTTGGTGGTGAGAGCAAGAGCTTGAGACCTCTATATACTCTCCTTTTGAAGTAAGTATTTCATACATTCAACTTACCTGTCAGATATACACATAGCTATCGACTCCGTCGTCCCCGACAGAAATTCAAATTTCGCGGCACTCGCTACAGGTAGGTCAGGTGATCTACCGCCCTGCTCTGGGTGGCAGGACTAGGAACCATTCCCGTTTTCTAATCAGATTCTCTCTGTCGCCGGTGGTATCAACGTTGTTGTTACTTCCTCCTGACTAGAATTCTTTTTTCACAACACTTTTGATCATCTCTCGCTGATATTTGGTGACGTACTTGGATCGTTGTTTGGCATTTGCTATCGTGGACTGTTTTTTGGACTTGGTTTTGGAATTCGTGAATATGTCTGACTCTAGTGTTAGTTTCAGAGTGTGTGTGAATGAGGGCTGTAAGGTGAGGATTCCGAAAGCTTCGGTGGATCCTCACACTACATGCAGTGGTTGTAGAATGGTTGAATGCTCGATTGAGAATACGTGTAACGAGTGAGAAACTGAGTGCGCAAGAGTGGAAGAATCTAACTTCTTACTTGAAGAAGTTAGAGAAAGATAGAGAGGGGAAAGCGGCTTACAAAACCCGCAGAATGTCTACATCTCGTGATTTACTGTCTAGTTCTGTAGCCTCTTCCTCTGATAATCATGCCCATTCTGTTTCAGCCCGTTCACAAATTGCTAATCCCTCTAGTTCTGCTCGGAAATAGCGGAACTCAGAGCTTCCCTTCAGAAAATGCAGGAAAAAATGGCAGCATTGGAAGGTAAGGAAAGTGAATGTGGTTTCGCTAGTGATATTAGTGTCCCCAGTGTAGTGGAGGGGGCGTCTGGTCGTCTCTGCGACGCTCCCAGGCCTAGACCTCTTCCAAGCTCCCTGGCCCGGAGGAGAAGGAAAGTCGAAAGCCGTACGGGGGTTGTGGAGAATCCCCAACGATCAGGCGTCCCTTCGGCAGAATCTATCATATCACAAACTGCCAAGGACCGCTATAGGAAAAGCGTCCTTCGAGAGTGCTTTTCGTCTTCTAGTTCGCCCTCTCCGAGAAGAGGATGGAAGGAGTCGAAACTTTCCCGTCCTCTGAAGAGGAGTATGAAAGAACATGAGCTCAATTCTAGCCCCGAGCGCTTCTCTGAAGAAGATGCGCCTTCGGTAATAAAGAAGGCTAGAAAACAATCAGACTCTGGGTCTGGAGGAGATCCTAGAGCGCCTTCCAGATCTCCCTCTCCTGATTCGAAAGATTCCTCAACCAGGAAAATTTTAATGAATGTGCAGGAACAATTAGCCTCGTTGGTAGGAGTTCTTTATAAGGAGCCTACTCTTAAGAAGGATGATAGGCTTCCTATTAAAAGATCTAAATACCGATCCCCTGTCACGCGCAACGAGCCTTCCGGGGGAGGTGTCGCCCAGGCGACCATCTCCGGCGGGAACGGTGTGTTAGACAGGAGAGAAGTAAGAAAGGAAGTTACTCCTGTCAAGCGTTTGGCGCCAGCCAGGAGCTAGGCTCCGAGTAGGCGCAAAGAGCCAGAATATTCGGTACAACGTTCAAGATCTTCAACCAAGCGCCAAGATTTAACTGAAGAAGATGATCCTGTTAGGAGTAGAGCGCTTGTTAAACGAAAAGCGTCTACCATGATCAATACTCCTACTAAACACCATACGCATTCCAAAGATCAGGAGTATTTGGAGCGACATACTCCTGCCAGGCGCCAGGAGTCTTCGGACCTCGATACTCCTCCCAGGCGCCAGGAGTATTCTGAACTTGATACTCCTCCCAGGCGCCAGGAGTATTCGGAACTCTATACTCCTCCCAGGCGCCAGGAGTATTCTGAACTTAATACTCCTCCCAGGCGCCAGGGGTATTCGGAACAAGATGCGCCTACCAGACGCCAGGAGTATTCGAAGCGTGTTGTGCCTGCCAAGCACCAGGAGTATTCCAAACACGTTACTCCTTCCAGGCGAGATACTCCTGCCATACGCCAGGAGCATTCCCTGCATGAAGAGCCTGACATCCGACAGGAGTCATCCAAGCGTCAATCTTTTAGCAAAGAGAGAGTAACTCTTAGTCCCTCTCCAATTAGAAGTGCTTCTTCGGAAAGGAAGAGAGTAAGGGAAGAAACAGAGGAAAGAAGGGAGCCTTCTCCTTCCGAGCCTATGAACCCAGAAGATGCCTCGGAGGATGAAATGAAGGAAGGATTTTCTAATTACAAAGTTCTTTCGTCCCTTCTTTTGGAAGAATATGGAGATTCTTTAACGCCAGCCGCTCCTCCTTCTCCACACACTCTGTTTTCGAGCACGAAAACGCACAAGTCTTCCTCTTTCCTAAAAATGAAGCCTGCTATATCTATGAGGAGGGCGCTACAATCTCTTGACTCCTGGTTCAAGAAGACGAAGGAGTTAGGAAGGACAGTCTTTTGTATGCCTCCTGCTAAACTTACGGGGAGGAGAGGCATTTGGTACGAAACGGGAGAGAATATGGGATTGTCTCTGTCCGTTTCGGCTGAGTCAGACTTCTCGAGTTTAGTAGACTCGTCGAGAAGACACGCCTTGAATTCAGCAAAAGTAACATGGGGTCTTTCGGAAACGGACCACCTCCTCAAGGGACTTTTTCACACTTTAGAAGTTTTTAACTTCCTAGATTGGTCCCTTGGGGTTCTTACCAAGAAGTCTCATGAAAAGGAACAACTGGACCCAGAAACCCTAAATAGCATCCTCACATGCATTGATAAGGCTGTTCAGGATGGATCGGCTGAAGTATGCTCCCTCTTTGGTGCAGGAGTTTTAAAGAAGAGGGCGGTTCAAAGTGCTTTCCTCACGAAGGCCGTCTCTCCTTCGCAAAGGTCCGCCTTATTGTTTGCGCCTCTCTCAGAACATCTTTTTCCCTCGCAGTTGGTGAAGGATATTGCCCATTCACTGACTGAAAAGGCCACCCAGGATCTCCTTAGACAATCCTCAAGGCAAAATAGACCTGGGCCAGTGAGGAAAAGAAAGTGGCTCGTCCAGCTCAGCAGCAGCCCTTTCGAGGAGGCCTTCCAGCTAGATCTATCGCCAGAAGGAAGTCAACCGAGAAAAGGGGCAGGTCTTCCTTCCGTCCCTTTAAGAAGGGAAAGTGAGAAATCTATCCTCCAAACACCTGTAGGAGCCAGGTTACATTTCTTTGCGAAAGCCTGGGAAGACATAGGATCGAATCCTTGGACGATGTCAATCATCAAGAAGGGTTATTACATCCCATTAAAGGACAGTCCTCCCTTGACAACATCACCGAGGGAACTGTCCGCCAGATACAAGGACCCTGTTCTGATGGATACTCTTCGTCAGATGGTGGAACAGACAAAAGAGCAATAGAGGACAAAAGAGCAATAGAGCTGGTGCTGGATCGCAGCTCCCCGGGGTTTTACAATCGCTTGTTTCTTGTAGCAAAGCCTCGGGGGGATGGAGACCGGTACTGGATGTAAGTTGCGCTGAACAAATTCGTAAAACAACAGAAGTTCAGCATGTAAACGTCTGCTTCAGTCCTTGCAGCACTGCGTCAAGGAGATTGGATGGCGTCCCTAGACCTTCAGGACGCATATTTCCACATCCCGATCCACCATTCGTCGAGGAAGTACCTTCGATTTATGTTCGAGGGAAGAATCTATCAGTTCAGGGCCCTGTGTTTCGGCCTTTCCACGGCTCCTCAAGTCTTTACGGACGTGATGAAAAATGTATCAAGACACTTACATTTGAAAGGGATAAACGTCTCCCTGTACCTGGACGACTGGCTCATCAGAGCCAGGTCTCAAAAGCAGTGTTTGGAGGATCTGGCAACAACACTGGAATTGAAAAAATCATTGGGATTGATCGTGAACTTCGAGAAGTCTCAGATCATCCCCAGCCAGAACGTGGTTTATCTGGGGATTCAGATGGATTCTCGGGGTTTTCAAGTTTTTCCCTCTCAAGAGAGAATAAGGAAAGGCTGTGCCACGGTATCGAACTTCTTAGGGAAAGAGCGCACTTCAGCGAGGGAATGGCTGAGCCTTCTGGGGACCCTTTCCTCGCTCGAACAGTTCTTTCCCCTAGGAAGACTACATCTTCGTCCGCTTCAGTTCTTCCTGAGAAGAAGTTGGAGTTGGAAGACAGGACAGCTCTCGGACACGTTTCCAATCTCGGAGGAAATAAAAAATCATTTAAAGTGGTGGTTGATTCCCTTAAATGAAAACAAAGGAGTATCCCTGCAAGTACGGAACCCAAGCCTGACATTGTTCTCAGACGCGTCGGAGTCGGGCTGGGGTGCAACATTGGGATCCAAAGAATCCAAAAGTGTCAGGCACCTGGTCGGCAGAACAGGTGTCATGGCACATAAATTGCAAGGAGCTTTTAGCAATTCACCTTGTGCTAAAGAGCTTCGAACACATAGTCAGAGGCAAGGTCGTACAGATAAACTCGGACAATACGACCGCTCTGGCTTATGTCAAGAAACAAGGAGGGACTCACTCTTTCGATCTGTACTAGCTGGCAAGAGATCTGTTGATTTGGGCGAACCAAAGGAAGGTAGTTCTTCTAACGAGGTTTGTCCAAGGGGAGAGGAATGTGAGAGCGGACAGACTGAGCAGGAGGTTCCAGGTCCTTCCCACAGAATGGACACTCCACTCAGAAGTCTGTCAGGGCCTTTGGTATCTTTGGGGGAAGCCTCAAATAGATCTTTTCGCCACATTCCTCTCCAAAAGGATAGACACATTTTGTGCCCTAGTGGAAGATCCCAGGGCTTATGCAAACAGACGCCTTTCTCCTGGACTGGTCGGGCTAGATGTTTACGCTTTTCTTTTCCCCCGTTCAAGATACTGGGGGAAGTAGTCAGAAAATTCGTGGCATCCGAAGGAACCAAAATGACTCTGATTGCTCCGTATTGGCCATCTCAGATTTGGTTCACAGAGGTGATGGAGTGGACAGTGGACTTCCCCAGATCTCTTCCAAACAGAATAGATCTGCTCAAACAACCCCACTTCGAGAGGTACCATCAAAACCTACCCGCTCTTGCTCTGACTGCCTTTCGACTATCGAAAGACTTGTCAGAGCGAGAGGGTTTTCTCGGCCCAGGAGTGCAAGGCAAGCGCAATTGCTAGAGCCCGCAGATCATCTACTAGGCGGGTGTACCAATCGAAGTGGGAGGTTTTCAGAAGCTGGTGCAGGTCGAAGAAGCTTGTCCCTCTTCTTTCCAGTACCTCTGTGACCGAAATTGCGGATTTCCTTCTGTTTCTTAGAGAAAAGTCGCATCTCTCTGTACCGACTATTAAGGGGTACAGGAGTATGCTTTCAGCAGTCTTTAGAAACACGGGATTAGATCTAACGAATGATAAGGATTTGCACGACCTCATTCGTTCCTTCGAAACATCAAAGTCAGTGGAACCTAAGGTTCCAAGCTGGAACTTAGATGTGGTTCTTAAATTCCTATCCTCCGAAGAATTCGAACCACCACACACTGCTTCATTTCGTAATATCACTAGAAATTGTTTGTTTCTGATGTCTCTTGCATGGCAAAAAGAGTCAGCGAGTTGCACGCCTTGAATCACGAGTCGGCTTCAAAGGAGACTCTGCAATTTGTTCATTCCAGTCTCTCTTTCTTGCCAAAAATGAAAACCCTTCGAATCCCTGGCCCAGGAGCTTCGAGGTAAAAGGACTTACTAGTTTGGTGGGCAGAGAGGCAGAAAGATCCCTTTGCCCAGTTAGAGCTCTTAAATTCTATCTGGACAGGAAGGAGCAGTTGGGGGGTTCGCAAAAAGGTCTTTGGTGCTCAGTAAAAGACCCCAAGAGAGCAATGTCCAAGAATGCCTTAGCCTTCTTTGTTAGAAGTGTTATTACGGAAGCTCATAAGAATTGTCCAGATGATTCTTTTAATCTTTTAAGAGTGAGAGCCCACGAAGTTAGGGCAATCGCAACCTCTATTGCGTTCCAAAGAAATATGTCACTTAAAAACATTTTGGATGCAACTTATTGGAGATGCAACTCTGTGTTTGCATCTCATTATTTAAAAGATGTGCGAGTTACCGTATGAGAAAGGGTTTTTGTTTTTTCTCTAGGTCCCGTTTTGTGTCAGCACAGACGGTTCTGGGTAAGGGAGCTAGCACCGATCCTTAATAATGTATGTAACCCTCTTGTTGGATGTGTTCTTGAGTTTCCTGTGCAATGGAAGTGTCAGGTGTCCCGCACAGGCGACCTTCACTTCTCTTCACTAGGAGATCGAGTGACAGCTGACTTTTAGAGGGGTACAAAATTTTTTTTTGTACTATTGTATGTGTGGTTATTGAGTTTGTGGTTGTTTGCTAAGAGTTTAGGGATAGCTCTTGGCAATCTTAGAACTAACTCGGGTGTTAGGTTCGGGTGATCGGGATCGGTTGTGTGCTCCTTAAATAAAGGCGTGTTGTCATATAAGCGGATGTGCTCCCATTGACAAATGCCAGTTAGGTTCTGTCGAGTAAGTGGATGATACCCCATCGACAGATCCACAAGAACTCTTGGCCACAGATCACTATCTCGCTAAGGCTCTTGAGGTGAAGCAGACTCCTAGACAGCAGTCACGAAGTCTTCCACCTGATAAGGTAGGAACCAAGGTCTATAAATACCTACAACATATGTTGTTTACCTGTCTAGTCAGTAGTTAGCTGTCTCTTGCCCTCCACCAAAGGGTGTCAATCAGCTATGTATATATCTGACAGGTAAGTTGAATGTATGAAAATGATATTGTTATGATACAATAAAGTTTCATACATACTTACCTGGCAGATATATACAATTGAAGACCCACCCAGCCTCTCCGCAGGAGACAGGTGGAAGAGAGAATCTGATTAGAAAACGGGAATGGTTCCTAGTCCTGCCACCCAGAGCAGGGCGGTAGATCACCTGACCTACCTGTAGCGAGTGCAGCGAAATTTGAATTTCTGTCGGGGACGACGGAGTCGATAGCTATGTATATATCTGCCAGGTAAGTATGTATGAAACTTTATTGTATCATAACAATATCATTTTTCTCCAAAGTTAGAAATTAAGGTCATATTTTAAGATTAAACAGAGGTGAATGTAAGTCTGGCTCTACGCAGTGCACACATACCTCCATGATGCTTTCGAAATATTTACTTACAACTCCGAATATTTAGAAGATTTGACACCATCTTGATGTTTGCGGAGTCGCTTGTGTCAATAAACTTCCCATTACATGTGCTAAATCCGCACACAACTTGTACCTATAGACGCTGGGGCACTTTCTTCACAAAAATCATAAACAATGACTTCCACCCACGACTTATCCAAGGGAACTACGAATTTTGGTTGAAGAAGAAGAAGCGTGCACTAGATAATTATTTAAATAAATAGTTAAACGGCAGTTTAAGGTCATGAATTGCATAAATTTTTTACATATTCATGATTATTAATTTTAAAATATTTTTTGTTGGAAAAGTACATAACTAGATTCCTGACTCAGATATCAACAGTTTTGCTTATGAACAGTACCTACTATATTCTTCACGCTCTTCGATTTTTTTATCAGTGTTGCCAATTGGTATGTGTTTACCCTCCAAACTTACACAAAACCCGGGAAATGAGTGAAATTAGCGTATCTATTAGTAGTATATATACATATTAGAGTAATTTTATCATTATTGCATTATTATGACAACTAGAATTCATGGAAACTGTTTGTAAATGCGTCTGCGTTTGTGTGGCAACATTGAGTCATTTTGCCGTTGTCTGCTGGTATCTACTTTAGAAATAGCTGTAATTTTTGGGGTTAATTTGGTTGCAAAAAAGGGATAATAGACATGAATTAAGTAAACATTTGTTCCGATATGTTATACAAACCATCGGTCCTTTACATTAGAAAGGTAACTAGCGGGCAGCTGGAACGGTCGTAAGCTTCGAACAAGGGAGTTCGGTAGTTAACTGCTTGTCCGACAGTGCGCGCACAGTGCGACTGGGAGGTGAAGAATCACTTTTGCTTTCGGCCGTGTGGTGTGAGGACGTTGTTCGCCATCGCTTTCTGCCCGCTACATCGTCATATGCTTTGGATTGTTTGTGATATTCTCTTACTGGTTTGTCTGGTTTTGAAAGTGAAATTTGTAAGTACTATATTTTCATTGTCATTTATTATTTTATTATCATGGATCAAGAAATGGAGCTTTTGCCGCGCCCCCCGATCACCCATAGTGTGTGTCCCGGGTTGGAGGGGCGTAAATGTGGCGGCTTTCGCTCATTTCCTGAAGTGGATCCCCATGATTTATGTACTCTGTGCCGAGGGCGTGAATGCTCTTGGGCCGAGCTATGTGTAATCTGTGTGAATTGGTCGGAGGTGCAGTGGGGGTTGTACGAGGGTAGGAAGAAGCGAAGCCCTGCCAAGGAGTCATCGGAAAGCTCTCCAGCGACTCCTTTGGTTACTGATAATTCCTCGTCTTTTCTACCCCCGGCTCAGCTCCCATGTATGGCACCTTCTCCTTCGGGGGGGGGGGGGGGGGGGGGGGGGGGGGGGGGGGGGGGGGGGGGGGAGGAGGTTTCGGAGTCCTTCTCCTCGCTTGATCTGTCGAGTGTGGAGGAGGGCGCTCGTTACCCCGACGTACAACTGTATTCGGGGTCTTCCGTCCGCTCGGGGTGGGGTTCACCTCCCCCCGCGCGAGAGGGAACCCCTCATGTTTACCCGACTGTTGCTCCCGCAGGTGTGGGCGTCACTGGGACTGCAGGGCGTGCCGAGTATTCAGGGGCTTATTCAGCATCTGGCGGGGTCTGGGGCTGTCACCCATGGAGCGGTGACCACCACCACTACCACGATCTCTACTCCAGGGTACACCGCCCCTCATCACCTGGTTTATACTCCCCATGTGATGTTGGTGACGCCAACAGCCGCCATGCAAGGGCCGATCGCTGCCGTACCGAGGAGGGGCATGCCACCGCCGCCCGGGTTCTTCGTGCTGCCTTCCCCAGACTTCCGCTGCCCTAAAAGCCGCCCCTGGACCTGCCGCCGGTACCCAGGATGTCGTTGGCTGCCGCTAAGTCTCCTGGCCTACCTGCTTTGCCTGCCGTACCTGCCGCTACTGTTGTTCCTGCCGCTGGTCCTGCTGTTCCCGCTGTTCCCGCTCCTGCCCACGTCACTCCAGCCCACGGTGTTGCTGCCCCAGACGCTGGTCTGTCGTCGTCGTCTTCATCGTCTTCTTCGTTGTCTGCTGCCGCCTCTTCCCCTTCGACTTCTAAGGCTCCCAAGCCAAAGAAGAAGAAAGCTGCCTCCTCCCCCCCTAAGAAGGCTCCTTCGGGAACTTCTAAGGGCCCGTCCCACTCCGGTGGGACGGGGGTTCCTTCTGCAGGTCCTCCTGCTTCTTCGGGAACAGGGCCTGTCTGTCCTTCCGCAAGGAAGAAGATGATGGGGACCAGAGGGGTACCGGCTAACACCGGTACTTCCTTGCCTGGTGCTAGCGGCGCTGCCGCTATGCCAGGTTCCGGCTCGGTCTCTCGTTCGCGAGAGGTTCCGAGTGTACGGTCTCCCGCGGGAGACCGTACAGCCAAAGTTCTGGCGCCAGAATCCGCTCGGCGCCAGGACCGCGGCACGGAGCAGAAGGCTGGTGAGAGCCGCTCAGGTGACTCTCACCAGGCCAGCGGCCACTCTCGCAGCGACCAGCCGGTAATCCGGGTCGACGTGACGGTCTCTGACCGGCCACGGGCTGAGGCTGGGAAGAGGTCCCCCCGATCGTTGGCGCCAGCCTCAGCTGGTACCAGCGGTTTGACGCGCCGAGAGGACATGCACCGGTCTCACCGCGACAGTGGTGTCTGCAGGTCCCTGACCACCGCTCCCACAGGGACCGGGCGGATAGGGGGACCAGCAGCAGCTCATCTGACGCACGAGACCGGGGCCGCTGTGTTCAGTCCAGCCGCTCACCACAGGTGAGCGGTGCGACCAGGCCTTCAGCTCGATCCCCACCGCAGGTTGGTGATCATCTGCAGCCCTCCAAGCACACTGGTTCTGCCATTGAGCGAGGGGGTCTTCCTCTCCTGTACCTAGGAGTGATCGCGCCCCTCGCAATCCCGTCACGATGCCGTATGTGCCAGGCATGGTCTTAGGATCAACCAGGACGTACGCGCAAGTGACAGGAGGAGACCGAGAGGGGTCTGTTGCTGTTCCTCCTTCTGAAGGAGGAGGATCTCGGGAGTCGCTCTTGTTGGAGGGACTTGACGGTCCTACTCCTCAAGACGCCGTCACTCCAGAGATTCAGAGGAACTTTGCCGAGGTTATTGCGCTGATTCGTCAGCACAACGACCTCGGGGAAGGATCGCTGCTCCCACCATCCGAGCCCACGTCCCGGCTCGAGTCGTTTTGGGGCCCGAAGAGGGAACCCAAACCGACGGTGGGTCTGCTGCGATCAGAGCTGGCTGACTCCGTGCTTGACCAGGCGGAGTCTCTTGTCTCCGGACGGGAGGGTTCGCTAAAGTCAGGCAGGTCATCTAAGCTACTTCCTCCTCCGCTACAGCGACAGCGGCGTTTCTACATGCCTTCTGAAGATCCGATGCCGCCCAAACTAGCAAGGCTAACTCTGGGTGTGTCCCTGTCGCAGCTCCTGTCGGAGAACCTCTGGTTCTCGCAGCAGGAGGCACTTGCCCTGGAATCAACCGCTATGGCGGCTTTTCAGGCAGTCTCCTGGTTGGATCTGTGGTCCCTCACAGTATCCAAAGTCGCGGCCAACTCCGGGAGTTCTACTCTCGAAGAAGACCCGGCTTTTAGGAGACTTTGCCAGTCTGGAGGTAGGGCCATTTCCTACCTCGCCCATCAGACGGTAAACTTGTGGGCCAACCTGGTACTTCGTCGGAGGGACGCAGTCCTTACCCGGGTATCCAGGGGGGCTGGGCGAGAGGCGGCACTCGGACTACGTAATGGACCTATTCGGAGTTCCTCCTCTCTCTTCCCTGGAGAGATGGTGGATGCTGCGGTAGAAAGGTGGCGCACTGATGACAGTGACCACCTAGTACACCAGGCAGTCTTGAAGGCTTCTGGGCAGCCTCGAGCTACTGCGGCCAAACCCAAGATTTTGGCTAGCGCTTCCTCGGCTGCTAAGACGGTTGCCCCATCTAAGTCCTAAGGGAAGACTCTTCCTTCAACTTCTGCCAGGGGAGGTCGTCATCAGCCCCCCTCCCAGCCCTCCTTCTCTCGAGGGGGGACAGGAAAGAAGTCAAAGAGAGGCGGGAAACGCTAGGGACGGCGTTCCCCCTCACCTGCTGCCGGAAGTGGGGGGTGCCCTGGCAGGCGGGTTCCTGGCGAGCCATTGGGCAACATGGCAGCGCTACGGTGCCGAGACCTGGATAGTAGACGTCCTTCGGGAGGGATATCTACTACCCTTCGAATCTCGGCCACCCCTCACCTCCAACCCGGTCCATCTTCAGACCTACGTCCAGGGAACATCAAAGGACACCGCTCTTCGACAGGAGGCCAAGACCATGCTGAGCAAAGGAGCTGTAGAGATCATCAGGGATCGGTTACCGGGCTTCTACAGCCGCCTTTTCCTGGTGGAGAAGTCTTCGGGGGCCTGGCGCCTGGTGATAGATCTCTCTCCTCTGAACCGATTTATTTGTCAGTCTCGGTTCACGATGGAGACTGCACGTTCCGTGCTCGACTCCATCAGGGAGAACGATTTCATGCTTTCAGTGGATCTGAAGGACGCGTATTTTCAGATACCTGTCCATCAATCCTCCAGGAAGTACCTCTGCTTCATCCTCGATGGGATGGTGTACCAATTCAGGGCACTTTGCTTCGGTCTCTCAACCACCCCACAGGTGTTCACTCTGGTGTCTGCTTGGGCCCATTTGCATGGGATACGTCTTTTGAGGTATCTCGATGGTTGGCTAGTCCTGGCGAGCTCCCGCTCGCAGTTGCTACAGGACAGGGATCGACTCCTGAAGTTCTGCCGCGATCTGGGGATCGTGATAAACTTCGAGAAGTCCGATCTCGAACCCAAGCAGAGGATGAAGTACCTGGGTATGCTGATCGACACAGTAGCAGGGCAAGTCTTCCCGGAGACTTGCGGATCAGCAGATTCAGGGAGGCAGCCAACCGATTTCTGTCTCGACAGGAACAGTCAGCTCAGCAATGGCAAGTCGTGATCGGCCACCTGTCGTCACTCGAGAAGTTAGTTCCTCACGGACGTCTTCACCTGCGGTCTCTTCAGTGGAGACTAAAGGAGAGTTGGTCACAGGCTCAGGACCCACCGTACTTCCCTGTGTCCCTCACAGAGGAGGTGAGGCAGGACCTAGCCTGGTGGCTGGACGACAGGAACCTCTTAAGAGGAGTGCCTCTTCACGGAGAGAAGCTCCGCTCCGTCCCCACAGTCAAAGGATACAGAGCCGCCCTGGCCCTGGTCCTAAGCTGAGGGGATTGGATATCTCGAATTCGTTCGAGATCTCCTTGCTTATGAGGAGCTTTGAAAGGTCTTGCCCACCCAGGGAACTCAGGCCCCCAGGGTGGGACGTGACTCTCGTCCTTAGGAGTTTGACTCGAAGACCATTTGAGCCACTCCGAGAGTCGTCAGACAGGGAGCTGACCCTCAAGACCCTCTTCTTGCTGGCCCTGGCATCGGCGAAGAGAGTAGGGGAACTTCTTGGTCTGTCTTTCGATGTAAAGCATTCCAGGGAATGGGGATCTGTGATGCTCGATTTCGTCCCGAACTTTGTGGCCAAGACTCAGAATCCGTCGATCCCTGACGACAGGTTCGAGTCTTTCACAGTTCCCTCCCTAATGGATTTCACTGACAACGATATGGATGAGATGATATCCTGTGAGGGCGCTACGGCGCTATCTGAAGAGAACTCGACACCTCAGGCCTGAGTGTCGACGCCTCTTCGTTAGCACTGGGGTGACCAAGAAAGAAGTATCCAAGAACACACTTTCGTTCTGGCTGTGTGAGGTGATCAGGAGGGCATACGAAACTGATGGTAGTGACGACATCCGTCCCCTTCGTCCGAGAGCCCACGAAGTCAGAGGCATTGGTCCTTCGCTTGCGTTCCACAAGAACTTCTCTGTGGCGCAGGTCCTGAAGGCAGGGGTCTGGTCTAACCAGACCACCTTCACCTCCTTCTACCTTCGGGATATTGCCCACAAGTCCTTGGATACCTTTTCCTTGGGACCTGTGGTGGCTGCTCAACACGTTTTGTAGCTTACCCAGCACCCGAGCAGGCAGAACAGCATCGATTCCTGGTGTGACTGTAGGAATGAATGAGTGAATGAGTGCAACTGGCATCTCTTCCCTATCTTTCTCTCCCTCTACCTGTGGGCAGAGGGACACAGTCGTCACTACGCTTGGAAAGGAAAAGATGCAGGTAAGCTACTCGACCAAGCCCCATCCTATCCCTTTCATTAGGGATAGGAGTGAATATCCACCACTTCCTCCAACAAGGGGGGGGAAGTTGATGCCAGCAAGAGACAAACCCCATAACTTTATGTTGCCTCTTGCAACAGGAACAAGTTCTTGCTTGCTAGTTTTAAGAGATACGCTTGCCTTTCTCTTATTACTTGGGTCCAGAGGTCTGACCATTGATCCTGCGGTACATACCCCGATCAATTGGGCAGAGGCTAGGATCCCTCCCTCTGCTCTTACGACCAGGGAGGGAATCCAAGGTTGGGCGAACACCAGTCTGTTCTTTAAGACTCAGATTCCTCCCACCAAGAAGTAAGTCTTCCTATTGTAAAGGACCGATGGTTTGTACAACGTATCGGAACAAATGATAATGTCGAAAATTGCATTTTTCCTAACTATACAAACGTGAGGTCCTTTACATATAGTCCCACCTCATGCCACCCCTCACTCTGCGTTTTTTCCTGGTCCTAAAGCAAAAGTGATTCTTCACCTCCCAGTCGCGCTGCGCGCGCACTGTCGGACAAGCAGTTAACTACCGAACTCCCTTGTTTGAAGCTTACGACCGTTCCAGCTGCCCGCTAGTTACCTTCCTATTGTCAAGGACCTCAGGTTTGTATAGTTAGGAAAAAATGCAATTTTCGACAAATTGTCATTTTGAAGTAACAAAGTAAAGTTAAACTAAATAATGAGTAAAGTAAACAATTAAGGGAATAAAGCTTTGAACCTCATAAATGGTGTACTCACGTGCTGGCCGCAACTGTGTGTGTGGAGTGACCGCTGACCGCTTGGGAACCAGGAACCGCAACGTAGTTCAAGTGCAATTTGGAGTGAATTAAGACCAAAACACGTGGAGTTTCTGTTGTGTTGGCAGTAAGGATAAACCCACCGATTACAAGGTAAAAATGAATTGCAGTTCAAACCATGACCCCAGGAATAAAAAGTTTCATACTTTCACTAATATAGGCAACAAAATATTTTATTGTGCTGATTACAACTGCAATCTTGATTAAGATCAACAAACGTTACATATATACGATAACATTGTTCAAATGAGTGCTGGGAAGGCTGAGAAAGATGGTAGCTGCTGCGCTTACGAACAGCACCTCACGCGGGTGCCGCCATATTGGATTTCAAAACTACCTTGAAAACATATTTTACGAAGACCTCACATGCTTATTTGTTCCGACACGAATACAAACCCTTGGTCCTTTAACAATAGGAAGTAGCTAGCGGCAGCTGGAACGGTCGTAAGCTTCGAACAAGGGGAGAACGGTAGTTAACTGCTTGTCCGACAGTGCGCGCGCCCGCGCGCCTGAGAGGTGAAGAATCACTTTTGCTTTCGGCCGCGGGTGTGAAGGACGTGTTTGTCATCGCTCTCTGCCCGCTTCATCGTCGTATGCTTTGTTTATATTGTGTTTTCTACTAATGGTTTGTTTGACTTGAAAATGAAACTGTAAGTACACTGTTTTCATTTTCATTACTTAATTATGAGCCAACATGGAGCTATCGCTGTAGATGCGGCGGTTTCCGCTCTTTTCATGTATTTTGGGCGAAAGTGTGTAATTGAAAAATGTAAGTACTCTTTTCATTATATTTTTGCCCTGTGCGTTCGTTGCCGAGAGCGTGAATGCGCTCGGCACGAGCCTCTTATTTTGTATGATTAGAATGCAATGAAAGTGGATTCGCAATTGCAGTATTCTTTTTCATTTTCATTTATTTAATTGCATCAATTTTAATTTTGGATCAATTTCCGCTCTTACCCGGGAATTGATCCTTACGATTTATTTTCTGTGAAAGTGAAATCGCAAGTGCAGTATTCTGTTTCATTTTCATATATATTTTATGATAGCATCATATTATTATGGATCAAGTTTCCGCTCTTACCCGGAAATTGATCCTTCCCCCTGTATGTTCTATGAAGTGAATCGCAAGTGCAGTATTCTGTTTCATTTTCATATTACTTTTCACTGCTGTGCGGGGGTAGGGGAAGCGAAGGTCTGCCAGGAAGTTGTCGGAAAGCTCTCCTGCAACTCCCATGGTATCCGATTCTTCGTCTTCTTTCCTGCCCCCCGCTCAGCTTCCTCGTTGTATTTTGTATTTGGGGTCTTCCTTGCGTTCTGGGTGGGGCATGTTTCTCCTCCCCCCCCCCCCCCCCCGTGCGTGAGGGAACCCCTCTTACTAATCTGTCTGTGCTACCGCAGGTGCTACATCCGTGGGAGACGACCTTGGACAGGTATGGACCACTGCGGCGGCAGGGCGTGCCTAGCATCCACGGGCTGCTGCAGCGTCTAGCGAGGTCTGGGGTGGTGACCCATGGAGCGGTCTCCACTACTACCTCCACGGCCTCGCTTATGGCTGATCCCTCCCCCCCCCCCCCCCCCCCCCCCCCCCCCCCCCCCCCCCCCCCCCCCCCCCCCCCCCCCCCCCCCCCCCCCCCCCCGCCTGGTCTACACTCCCCGTGCTGTGTTGGTGACGCCGTCTGCCGCTACTAGGGCCGGTCGCCGCCGTACCGAGGGGGGGTATGCCGCCGCCGCTGTGTTCTTCGGGTTGCCTGCCCCAGACTTCCGCTGTTCCAGGAGCTCGCCCCTGGACCGGCCGCCAGTACCCAGGTTCCCGCTGGCTGCTGATGATTCTACGAGGTGATGGCTGGGCCTGCCGTACCTGCCGCTGATGTGGTTCCTGCTGCTGGCTTGGCTGTCCCTTCTGTGTCTACCGCTGCCGCTGTTCCTGCCGCTCCTGAGCTGGTTGCTGTACCTGTCGCTTCTTGTTCCTGCGCCTGTCCATGCTGGTCCTGCCCACGGTGTGTCTTCCCCAGTCCCAGGTCCTTCCGGACAGGTGTAGTCGGGCCATGTTGCTTCGGCAATAGCCCCGGCTCTGGCCTGGATGGAGGACCTGACGACTGTCCTACGTGAGCTGATGAGGAAGAGGAAGAAGAAGAGGAAGGTGTCATCTTCGTCTTCATTGTCTGCTGCTGCCTCTTCCCCTTCGACTTCTAAGGCCCATAAGCCGAAGAAGAAGAAGGCTGCCTCCCACCCTAAGAAGTCTCCTTCGGGAACTTCTAACGGCCCGTCCCACCCCGGTGGGACGGGGGTCCTTCTGCTGGTCCTCCTGCTCCTTCGGGAGCGGGGCCCGTCTCCCCTTCCGTAAGGAAGAGATAGACGGGGACCAGAGGAGTACCGGTTAGCACTGGTACTTCCTCGCCTGGTGCTAGCGGCGATGCCGATACGCCAGGTTCCGGCTCGGTCTCTCGTTTGTGAGAGATCCCGAGTGTACGCTCTCCCTCAGGAGACCGTGCAGCCAAAGTTTCGGCGCCAGAGTTCGCTCGGCGCCAAGACCGCGGCACGGAGCAGAAGGCTGGTGAGAGCCGCTCAGGTGACTCTCGCCAGGCCAGCGGCCGCTCTCACAGCGACCAGCTGGTAACCCGGGTTTCCCCCCTAAGAAGGCTCCTTCGGGAACTTCTAAGGGCTCATTCCACTCCAGTGGGACGGGGGGGTTCTTCTGCCGGTCCTCCTGCTCTTTCGGGAACAGGGCCCGTCTCCCCTTCCGCAAGGAAGAAGACGGGGACCAGAGGGGTACCGGCTACAACCGGTACTTCCTCGCCTGGTGTTTGCGGCGCTGCCGCTACGCCAGGTTCCGGCTCGGTCTCTCATTCGCGAGAGGTTCCGAGTATACGATCTCACGCGGGAGAGCGTATAGCCAAAGTTTTTGCGCCAGAGTTCGCTCGGCGTCAGGACCGCCGCACGGAGCAGAAGCTGGTGAGAGCCGCTCATGTGACTCTAGCCAGGCCAGCGGCAGCTCTCGCAGCGACCAGATGGTAACCCTGGTAGACGTGACTGTCTCTGACCAGCCACGGGCTGAGGCTGGGAAGAGGTTCCCCCCTCCCGATCGTTGGTGCCAGCCTCGGCTGGTACCAGTTGTATGACGCGCCACGAGGACACGCACCGGTCTCACTGCGACATATGTCTCTGCAGGTCTCCTGACCGCCGCTCCCACAGGGACTGGGCGGATAGGGGGACCAGCAGCAGCTCCTCTGCACACGAGATCGGGGCCGCTGTTCTTGGTCCAGCCGTTTCCCTGGGAAACAGCTCGACTAGGCCTGCAAGTTGGCGATCGCCTGCAGCCCTCCAAGCCCGCTGGTTCTGCCAGCGAGCGAAAGAGGAGCGTCATGTCTTCCTCTCCCGTGCCTGTAACTTCCTCGGTTTGCACCAGGAAGAGCGGGGCACAGCGAGGTGATCGTGAGGGGCATGCCCCGCACGATCCCGTCACGACGCTGTAAGTACCAGGTACGATCTTGGGACCGACCAGGACATACGCGCAAGTGGCAGGAGGAATCCGAGAGGGGTCTATCGCAGTTCCTCCTCCTTAAGGGGGAGGTTCTCGGAATGCTCTTGTTCGAAGGGCTTGACGGTCCTACTCTACAAGATGCTGTGACTTCCGAGATCCAGAGGTACTTTGTCTAGGTTATGGCGCTGATTCGTCAGCGCAACGACCTCGGGGAAAGACGCCGCTCCCACCAGCAGAGCCCACGTCTCGGCTCGGAGTTGTTTTGGGGCCCGAGAGGGAACCCAAATCGACGGTGGGTCTGCCGCGATCGGAGCTTGCCGATTCTGTCTTGAACCAGAGTCTCTCGTCTCCGGATAAGAAGACTCTCTCAGATCTGGCCGGTCGAACAAGCTACTTCCACCTCCTCTACTGTGACAGCGGGGTTTCTACGTGTCTTCGGACACCGTAGTTAAATACCCCTTCGGTCCTCCTGAGAGGTTTCGACCTCGACGAGGACTGGAATGAGTCGGAGGACGGTATCGGCTCTCTCCTGTCAGGTGTCGATCAGCCCCACCCAGACGACGTTCACAGTGGCGGCAGACCCTTACCTACAGTGTGAGTTCGTAACCCTCCTTGGAAAAAGTTTTCTCCTGACGATACGTTTTCCCAGACTCTGAGAGGCCGGCGATGGCTGCTCCTACTCTTCTCCAACTGCTAGTTCCACTGGGAAGGCGAGCGAGTATCCAATTCCTCCCCCATTCCCTCTCTCCTTACGGCTACGAGGGAAAGGGGAGGGATCCTACAGAGATTTCTCTGTAGGATCCCACGTTGGGGACTGCGCTACCAGGGGGACCTTCGGGTCCTACCTGACGTAAGCCCTAGTCGTTGAGGAGGGATGCTGCCCCATCCTCGATTTCTACGGGAATCGAGAGGACCACCAGCCGATATCGTTTGACGAATTCGGTGGGGGTTTCGCAGAGTGCTTAGAATTCTACGGAATTTCTAGCGCATTCAGAGTGTTCGAGTTTTTTACAATCTCCAAACACTTAGGCGAGACCACGGTCCAAAGTGAGCGAGACGAGAATCTCCGATAATTGTTACACGATAATCGGGAACCTCGCCTATGCTCGAATTCCTGGAATTTCTAGCATTGGGAAGAAGACTGCTGCTGAAAGAAGAGTATCTCACAGTAGGCGACCAACCTGGAATAGAGAAGAACGGACGGGAACATCCAGTTTGGCTTGAACTATCGTCTTCGGTATTCTGTTCACCATTAAAGCTTTCCTTTGGGGAAGACTTCTCTTTCACTCTCTTGACTAGAGAACGAAGGCGGTCGATCTCCAATCCTTATTCTCATTCCTCGAGGGGAAAAGAATTTAGGATGGAGGTCGTTGTACAGAACCTACAAATATACTATGTATATTACCCTCGCGACATGATTCTGTTAAGCAGTTGAATTGTCCGGGGGGTAGGCGCATACCGTAGTTAACTCTACGGATTGTGACCGAGACGAATTGTATCTTAATTGAACTGCAACTCAGGGCTGCCTGCATCCTCCCAGCAGTTACCAGTTTCGATTTTAGATACTTGGTATTGTCACGACAACACCAAATCAGCTTTTGTATTTACCGAAATCCGTTTTCGTTTAAATATAATTGCTCGAGCGTATTTTTTATGCTCGATGGTTCTAGCCGAACACATTCCTTCGTGGAATGGATTACCTGGCAACTCAGGATGACGAGTCAGCGAGAGCTCAGCTACTGCGTATTGAACTGCCTGATAGCAGCTCAGTATCAGCTGGGTCTCCGAGATGCACGGTCAGTCATGTCTCTCTCCCTTGCTTTGATTGACTACTGAACCGTATCTCTGCCAACAATCATGGACTTAGGTCTCTGATTAACGGGGATTCTCGCAATAATGAAGGACCATCTACTGCTGTGACCCTCGATTCCAGCGCCTTCGACATTGCGAGAATTTTCAACAGAGATATCTCTTGGACTCTTTCATCTTTCTGTTTACCGCACGGTAACAGAAGTCTGTACTAGTCTCCCGCTGCATCGCACTGCGATAATGCGAATGATTTTGCAGACATCTGAGTCTGTCTTCAAAATATCTCGTATTCGTAGGTGTGCAATTGTTCATTGTTCACCCCGAATTAACAGATGTGTCAGAAGACATCGCCTACTCTCCGACCTGACAGCTCTACTTCCAAATGCTCAGCCCATGAGAAGCAGTTCTTCAACGGCTCTCCCCTGTGTTTTCATTACTGAAAAGTGCCCCGCTTTCATTGCAACGACGTCTCCTCACCGGACAGCAATGAAATAGCGGTTAGCGTTTTCAGTCATTTGTAAGCACAGGTTCTGAATCTTGAGAATCCTTCTCTCGATTCGTCTGTGAAGACGTATCTTGCATTCAATGTCTACCTTCGTCTTCAACGGCACATAGTGTTGTTTCTCCTTAGCTGAGATTCAACAACTATGAGAATGCCTTGCCTTCAGGGACCTCGGTCTCTAGAAGGCAATTGACTTTCACCTGTTGGGCACATGCCTTAAGAGAATAATCACCTCACCGTCCGGCATCGGTGACAAACAAATACATTATTTGTTTGGTCTCTCGGCATAACCCTTTAAAGGGCGAAGGTCACGTGACTTACTCGGATGCTTGGACAACTTGCCTTACTACCGAACCAGTCAGTCGGCAGC
Organism: Macrobrachium nipponense; assembly: GCF_015104395.2. Classification (NCBI taxonomy): domain Eukaryota; kingdom Metazoa; phylum Arthropoda; class Malacostraca; order Decapoda; family Palaemonidae; genus Macrobrachium; species Macrobrachium nipponense. The sequence goes on from NC_061096.1 coordinate 4,117,196, forward strand.
TGTCAGAGCGCCCGAGTCAGTTACGAACTACGCTGTGGACTTAGTTCAGTGGTTCCCAATCAATCATTACTTCGTCCTAATAGCTTGTCCCAGTACCAATACCATCGACACCCACCATCGAGTGGCGGTGTCCTATCCACTACCGAGAAGAACTTCGCTGCATGGGGATAGGAGGATGCGAGACTCTTCGTTGCACACGGACAGATCAGTATGGGTACTGGACTTCACCGAAGTCGAGAAGAGGGATAGGTCATGCGACTATTCCCTTCTTTTCCTCTGAGGGAACTGCATGACTTTTCCTGCGAAGTCAAGCATCCAGGGGATGGGGATCCGTGACGCTCGATTTCGTACCGAATTTCGTAGCGAAGACTCAGAACCCTTCGGTCCCTGACGATCGGTTCGAGTCCTTCACAATCCCCTCCCTAATGGACTTCACCGCTTCGATGCGAAGGAGATGCTGCTTTGTCCGCAAGAACTTCTCCGTGGCGCAGGTACTGAAGGCAGGGGTCTGGTCAAACCAGACCACATGCACCTCCTCCTACCTTCGGGATATTGGCCACAGGTCCTTGGATCTTTTTCCTTGGGACCCGTGGTGGCTGCTCAACCCGTTGTGTAGCGAACCCAGACCCTCGCAGGCTGAACAGCATCGAGTCCTGGTGTGACTGTAAGAATGGATGAGTGAATGAGAGTGTGGCTGGCTCCTCTTCCCATCTTTTTCTTCTCCTCTACCTGTGGGTAGAGGGACACGGTCGTCACCCTGCTGGATAAGGACGAGATGCAGGTGAGCTACTCGACAGAGCCCCATCCTATCCCTTTCACTAGGTGGGATAGGAGCATATAATCCACCACTTCCTCCAACAAGGGGGAGGAAATTGGATGCCAGCTTGAGACAAACCCATACTTATGTTGCCTCTTGCAAACAGGAACAAGTTCTTGCTTGCTGGTACGAAGAGATACCCTTTTCCTCTCTCTTAGTACTTGGCCCAGAGGTCTGACCATTGATCCTGCCGGTGCACACTCCGCTCAAATCGGCCAGTAGGCTTGGATCCCTCCCTTGCTCTTGACGACCCTCAGGGAGGCATTCCAAGGTAGGACGAACACCAGTCTGTTCACCAAAAAGACTCAGATTCCTCCCACCAAGAAGTGAGTCTTCCTATTGTTAAAGGACCGAAGGTTTGTATTCGTGTCAGAACAAATGGCAATTTGTCGAAAATTGCATTTTTCCTAACTATACAAACGTGAGGTCCTTTACATATAGTCCCACCTCATGCCACCCCTCACTCTGCATTTTTTTGCATGGGCCTAAAGCAAAAGTGATTCTTCACCTCTCAGGCGCGCGGGCGCGCGCACTGTCTGACAAGCAGGTAACTACCGTTCTCCCCTTGTTCGAAGCTTACGACCGTTCCAGCTGCCGCTAGCTACTTCCTATTGAAAGGACCTCAGGTTTGTATAGTTAGGAAAAATGCAATTTTCGACAAATTGCCATTTTAGTTCGTATGGCGCTTTCATATACTATCACATTATGTTGATGAAACTTCAATCTTTTGAATGGTATGCTTAAAGATGTAATTGTATTCTTGTTTTACCAATTAAATATCGAGTGAATAAGGCTGATCCACGTGATGACTGATGCACTGTGGTGTTTCCCCCTAGTAACAGTTTGCAGTTGCCTAACCCTAAGGTTTAGCTTGAAGTAAGGTTGTGCTGTTGTGACGGGTGATTTGGTTAAATTTTCTGATTACCTTAATTGGTATTGAATTATCCAAACTCCAGTATACTTACTTTTGAATTTTACCCAGACCAGCTGCAGAGGTTTAGGGTTATAGTTCAAACTGATGTTTCACATAGCTTACAATCTTGAATGTTCATCTCACTCTATTCTAGATTGTCAAGGACTAACGCTAGTCCCCTTTTCTAACATTTTCTATAGGAGTTATCTCCGATGTCTGCCTTCTTGTCTTCCCCTGCATGGTTGTGGCTCTGGTCGTAGCCCAACTTTCATCAACCCATGGCCCTTAACCCCCTGGAGTGTTTGACAAGGGCTACAACCACCACGTCGAGCTACACAAGAACCTGTCATTAATTAATATTTAATGTTAGATAAACATTGTTCCTTTGCCAAATAATGATTTCATATAATCAACTTACCTATCAGATATATACTTAGCTAAGACTCCGTCGTCCCCGACAAAAATTCAAATTTCGCGCCACTCGCTACAGGTAGGTCAGGTGATCTACCGGCCTGCCCTGGGTGGCAGGACTAGGAACCATTCCCGTTTTCTATCATATTTTCTCTGTCGCCGGTGGTATCAACATTGTTGTTACTACCTCCTGACTGGAATTCGCTTTTCAAGGCAATTGATCAACTTTATTGGACTTTTTGGTGACGTACCTGGATCGTTGTTTTGACATTCGCTACCGTGGACTGGATTTGGACTTGCTTTTGATTTTTCTACTAGAATGTCTGATTTAAGTGTTAGTGTGAGAGTGTGTGTGAATGTAGGCTGCAAGTTGAGGATACCGAAGGCTTCGGTTGATCCTCACACTGTATGTCGTAAGTGTAGAGGGTTTGAATGTTCTTTAGCTAACACCTGTCATGAGTGTGAAAGGTTGAATGCTAATGAATGGAAGACTCTAACTTCTTACTTGAAGAAGTTAGAGAGGGATAGATTTAGACGGGCTGCACAAAAGGGTGTGAGTACAAGGCCTATTGAGCCTTTTTTTGAGTCTAACTCTCCTTTAAATAATGTATTTGATTCTCCCTCTATCTGAACCCTCACAGGCTTTGCATTCAGATTCGGCTTCTGAAATCGCCGATCTGAAGGCTACTCTTCATAAGATGAGGACCAAAATGGCGGCCATGCAAGGTAAGGGAAGTGATAGTGACATGCTAAGTGAAGTGAGTGTTCTCTGCGATGCTCCCAGGCCTAGACCTCTTTCAATCTCACATACCCAGAGGAGAAGGAAAGTCGAAAGCCTTACGAGGTCGTGGAGAATCCCCACCGGTCAGGCGTCCCTTCAGCAGGCTCTGTTTCGCAACAGACTGCTCAGGACTGCTTCAAGAGGAGCGTCCTGCGAGAGTGTTTCTCTTCGTCCGGTTCTCCTTCACCTAAACGAGGGTGGAAGGACTCGGACCTGTCTAGGCCACTGAAAAGGCATTGGAAAGAACCCGCTTTTGACTCGAGCCCGGAACGCTTCTCGGAGGAAGCCCCCTCATCTATCAAGAAGGCAAAGATGGTCTCGACGTCTCCACGATCTGATTTTGAGGATCGTACACCTTTGAGGTCTCCTTCTTCTCCCATTGAAGAGGACGCTGGAGTAGCTTCGAAGAGGATCCTGTTAGCTGTACAAGAACAGTTAGCCTCTTTAGTTGGAGTTCTTTCTAGAGATCCTCCTCGCAGAAAGGACGCTAGGCTTCCTATTAAGAAGTCTCGTCTCCTTTCTCCTGCCAGGCGCGAGACTCCAGCCAGACGTGAGGCCTCTTCTTCCAGGCGCGAAGCGTCGGCCAGGCGCGAGGCACCAGACAGACTAGAAAAGTCTTACAGGTGCGAACAACCTTCTAGGCACGAACAGCCTACCAGGCTTGAGGAACCAGCCAGGCGTGAGAAACTAACTAGGCATGAAGAGCCTTCCAGGCACGAAGAGCCTAACAGGCACGAGGCGCCAGCCAAGCGCGATACGCCAGACAAGGATCCAGACAGGCGCGAGACGCCAGCCAGATGCGAAGAGTCAGCCAGGCGCGAGACTCCAGCCAGGCCCGAGGCGCCAGCCAAGCGTGAGGAGCCAGCCAAGCGCGAAGCGCCAGCCAGGCGCGAGGCGCCAGCCAAGCGCGAAGCGCCAGCCAGGCGCGAGGCGCCAGCCAAGCGCGAAGCGCCAGCCAAGCGCGAGGAGCTAGCCAGACGCGAGACGTCAAACAGGCGCGAGGCGCCAACTAGACTTAAGAGAGAGACTGTTCACTCGCTTAGTCCTTCTCCTAGTAGGAGTTTGTCTCCCACAGAGAGAGAGGTTTGTGAAGATCCTCCCGAATTTAAGGCGGATTCTCCTCCCGGTATGGACGAAGATTCGGAAGACGAGGCTCATGGTAGAGAGGGTTTCTCGAACTATAAAGTTCTGACAGCCCTTCTTTTGCAAGAATATGGGGATTCATTGACTCCTGCTGCTGCTCCTCCTCCTCGATCGCTATTTTCGAGTTCAATTGTGCCAAAGTCTTCGTCGGTTCTGAAGATGAGACCTACCATCTCTATGAAGAGGGCTCTCCAGTCTCTTAACAACTGGATGTTGACGAAGAAGGAACTTGTCAGAACTACCTTCTGTATGCCCCCGGCGAGACTTTCTGGCAAAAGAGGTGTGTGGTACTGAACTGGGGAGAACATGGGCCCTTCTCTCCCAGCCTCGGCTGAAGCTGATTTTTCAACCTTAGTTGATGCCTCTCGTAGACACGCATTGAACGCAGCTCGTGTGACTTGGACTATTTCTGAGATAGATCATCTCCTCAAGGGACTCTTCCATAATTTAGAAGTCTTTAATTTCCTGGACTGGTCCCTTGGGGTGATGTCCAAGAAAGCCCATGACTCGGAAGGTCTAGACCCCGAAGTCATGCATTGTATCTTGTCATGCATTGACAAGGCAGTGCAAGACGGCTCGGGAGAAGTCTCCTCCCTCTTTGGAACGGGACTCCTTAAGAAGAGGATTGTTTTTAGTGCCTTCCTACCAAGGCTGTTTCCCACTCACAGAGAGCAGCTCTGGTTTTCGCTCCCATGTCGGACTTTTTGTTTCCTTCCCAGTTAGTGAAGGACATTTTTCGCTCACTAACGGAGAAGGCGACACAAGATCTTCTCCTTCAGTCTTCAAGGAAGAAGAGACCGCCAGTTGTGGTTGAGAAGAAAGGACCTAGTACTTCGATTCAGCCCTTTCGAAGAGGCCCTCCATCCAGAGCTCCCTCAAAAAGGAGAGGCCCTGAGAGGAGAGGTAGACCTGCTTTCCATCCCTTTAAGAAAGGGAAATGAGACAGCGAGCCTCCAAACACCAGTAGGTGCCAGGCTACTCGGATTTGCAGAGGCCTGGACACTCATAAACTCGGACGCCTCTTCGATGTCGATAATCAGGAAGGGAGATCTTATCCCCTTCCAGGACAGTCCTCCCCTAATGACTATTCCGCGGGAACTGTCAGCCAGATACAGGGACCCTGTACTGAGGGATACTCTTCGTCTGATGGTGGATCAAATGTGGGACAAAAGAGCGATAGAATTAGTATTGGATCAAAACTCTCCGGGGTTTTTACTATCGTCTTTTTCTGGTTGCAAAAGCCTCAGGGGGGCTGGAGACCAGTACTAGACGTCAGCGCTCTAAACAAGTTTGTTCAGGAGAAGTTCTCTATGGAGACTTCGGCCTCAGTCCTTGCGGCTTTGCGACAAGGAGATTGGATGGTGTGTCTGGATCTCCAGGACGCTTATTTTCACGTCCCGATTCACCCTTCTTCAAAGAAGTACCTCCGTTTCATGACGGGGGGGAAGGATCTTTCAGTTCAGGGCCTTGTGTTTCGGCCTGTCCACAGCTCCTCAGGTCTTCACAAGCCTGATGAAGAATGTGGCGAGGTTTCTTCACCTCAAAGGCGTAAATATCTCTCTGTATCTGGACGACTGGCTCATCAGGGCCAGATCAGAGAGACAGTGTTTGGAGGACCTTACTTTGACCCTAAACCTGATAAAGTCGTTGGGACTACTCGTGAACCTCGAGAAGTCACAACTGATCCCCAGACAGAACTTAGTCTATCTGGGGATTCAGATGGATTCTCGGGGTTTTCGAGTATTTCCTTCGCAAGAGAGACTCGTGAGAGGCTTGGAGAAATTCTCTCTCTTCTTAGGGAAAGAACGTACTTCGGCGAGGGAATGTTTAAGCCTTCTAGGGACCCTTTCCTCGCTCGAACAGTTCTTTCCTCTAGGAAGACTTCATCTTCGTCCTCTTCAGTTCTTCCTAAGGAGATCATGGAATTGGAAGACGGGACTTCTCTCCGACAGTTTTCTCTTTCCAGTGGAAATGAAACCACACCTGGAATGGTGGTTGTCCCCTTTGAAAGAGAACAAGGGAATCTCTCTGGAGGTTCCGAACCCAAGCCGAGTGTTGTATTCCGACGCATCGGAGAAGGGTTGGGGAGCAACGCTAGGGGCGAGAGAAGTGTCAGGCACCTGGAAGGCAGCGCAGGTGTCCTGGCACATAAATTGCAAAGAACTTTTAGCAGTACACTTGGCTCTAAAGTTCTTCGAACCGTTTGTGACAAACAGTGTAGTCCAAGTGAACGTGGACAACACTACCGCTCTTTCCTACATTCGGAAACAAGGAGGGACACACTCCTTTTTCCTTCACAAAATAGCAAGAGATCTGCTACTTTGGACCTCCCAGAGGAACATCTCCCTCCTAACGAGATTTGTTCAGGGAACAAGGAACGTCAGGGCAGACAGGCTGAGCAGGAGAAGCCAGGTCCTTCACACGGAGTGGACCCTCCACTCAGAAGTGTGTCAGAGTCTTTGGTCTCTTTTGGGCACTCCTCATGTAGACCTGTTCGCCACATTCCTATCCAAAAGACTGGAAGTCTTTTGCTCAGTGGTGGAAGACCCAAGAGCTCTCGTTGTCGACGCCTTCCTGTTAGATTGGTCTCATGTAGACGTGTACGCTTTTCCCCCTTTCAAGATTTTGGGACAAGTATTGAAAAAGTTCGTAGCGTCGAGCGGAACAAGAATGACCCTGATAGCCCCCTTTTGGCCAGCACAGGATTGGTTCACAGAGGTGGTGGAGTGGACAGTAGACTTCCCCAGATCCCTTCCAAGAAGGATGGATCTTCTCAGACAGCCACACTTCGAGAGGTATCATCAAAACCTCCCCGCTCTCGCTCTGACTGCCTTTCGACTATCGAAAGACTTGTCAGAGCGAGAGGGTTTCTCGCAAGCTTGCAAGCGCTATCGCTAGAGCCCGCAGAGCTTCCACTAGACAAGTCTATCAGTCTAAGTGGGAGGTTTTTAGAAGGTGGTGTAAGTTGAAGAAGTTGTCCTCCTCCAGTACCTCTGTAACCAAAATCGCTGATTTCCTTTTGTTCCTGAGAGAGGACTCTCACTTGTCTGTATCTACTATAAAAGGATACAGAAGCATGCTGTCGGCAATCTTCAGAAATAGAGGCCTAGAGCTTGCTGATAATATAGATCTACACGATCTTATAAGATCGTTTGAGACTACAAAGTCTAGAGAACCAGCTCCTCCTAGCTGGAACCTTGATGTGGTTCTCAAGTTCCTTTCGTCTGAGAGATTCGAGCCGCCTCATTTAGCTTCGTTTAGGGATTTAACAAGGAAATGGTTGTTCCTCTTATCACTGGCTACAGCCAAAAGAATTTGTGAGCTTCATGCCCTAGAAGATGAAGTCGGACTCAACAGAGACTCGGCCTTCTGCTCGTTTAGAACACTATTTCTAGCCAAAAACGAAAACCCCTCGAATCCTTGGCCCAAGAGATTCGAGGTTAAAGGCTTATCGAGTCTCGTTGGTAGAGAAGCAGAAAGGTCTTTTTGCCCTGTAAGAGCGCTAAAATTCTACTTACAGAGGAAGAAACAAATGGGAGGCTCTAGACAAGGTCTTTGGTGCTCGATTAAAGACCCCACAAGAACCATGTCAAAGAATGCGCTAGCCTTCTTTGTAAGAAGCGTCATTACAGATGCTCACAAGATCTGTCCTGACGACTCTTTCCGACTCTTAAGAGTGAAAGCTCATGAGGTAAGAGCAGTGGGGACGTCTCTCGCTTTTCAGAAAAATATGTCCCTGAAGAAAATCCTTGATACGACATATTGGAGGTGCAACTCGGTATTTGCATCTCACTATCTGAAAGACGTTCGCGTGACCTACGAGAAATGTTTTTCTCTGGGTCCATTCGTATCTGCGGATATGATACTGGGTACGGGAGCCAACACCAATCCTTAACTTTGTACATACCTTCTACTAGATATGTTTTAGATTTTCTGCTGACAAAGAGGGCTCGATGCTGCACAGGTGGCCAGTCACTGTTGTTCAGTAAGGAACTCTTGTGATATCTTTTTGGAGGAGTATGGTAAAAAAAATTTTTTAGTAATTTTATGTATGTATGCGTATTGTGTTTTCGAGTTATGGTTGTTGTAATGAGTTTGGGGATAACTCAGAACAATCTTTTCTACTAACATGGTGGTTAGGATCAGGTGGTCGGGATTGGTTGTGTGCTCCTTCATAAGGTGTATTGTCATAGAAGTGGTCCAGTACCCATTGACAAAGTCCTTTCAGGCTCTGCCGAGTAAGCGGATCATACCCCATCGGCAGACCCACAAGAACTCTTGGCCATAGATCACATATCTCGCTCAAGGTAGGGTAAATCGGGAAAATTTCCCATTTGTTTCTACACGATATACAAACCCTCGGTCCTTTACATAAGGAATTACTTTTGGCGTAGCTGGAATTACGGCCATTAAATTCTTGAACAAGGTGGTTAAGCAGTAACTATGTGTGGCAGGCAGGTAGCCCAGCCTACCCGAATGTAAACATGCCATTTTGCAATCGGCCGTCTTCCGATGAAGGTGTGTGTTTGAGCTCTTGCTGACTAGTCGTGGATCATTTTCCCGGTGGGATCTTTCTGTTTTATTTTTGTTTTTTAAATAAATATGTATATACGGTGTTTGATATTAATATTAAATTCAGTCAATTCAATTAATATACAAACCCACTTTTTGTGATAGCCTTTATAGCCGCATTTCTACTTTGTGTTAAGAGTCAGTGGCAAAGGTATGCAAACATCTTTATTATTTATATTCATTCACCCTTTAACGTGAGGAGGATATTTGTAGTTAACGTGAGGACAAGACATGTATCTAACTTCCCTGGTAGTTACATATATATATAGCTTTATCCCACCGATTCGTCGCGCGCACGGCAGAAATTCAAAATTCGCGGCTATCGCCGATAGACGGTCAGGTGATCATACCTGTGCTCCCTCTATCCAGGTACCTGGAACCATTCCCATTTGTCCTCAGAAATTCCCTGCCGTCGTTCGAGCAACACGTTGGAAATTTGCTCTACTTTGTTTGGGTTTGCTTTAACTACAAATTGGTGAAGTACCCATTGCTTGGTTTTTCGTTGATGGCTTTCGCTGATATTGGATTTTCCTTTTCTTTTTCACACGGATAAGATAGACTTTGTTGCTTGCCGACTTGTTTTCTGAATTTTCAAATGGCTGACTCTGTTGTTAGAATGTGTGTGAAGGGGTGCAAGACCCGGCTTCCAAAAGCCGCTCTTGATCCCCACACACTATGTAAGAATTGCAGAGGTCATGTGTGTACATTTGTCGGAGAGAGAGTGGAGAGAATATGATCGTTATGTGAGTAGATTGGAGAAGGACAGAATTAGGAGAGCTAGATCTTCGAGTGTTCTGTCAACTAGATCTTCTGATAGTCAAGTCCTTTCTAGCTTGTCTAACACTAATATTTCTGATCCTAGCCCTAAGGTAGTAGTACCAGATCCACCTACGGAGTCGGAGGTAAGTGAGCCTACTATGAAAGATATCATGGCTGCTTTTCTGCCTTGGGAGTGAAAGTGGTTTGCAGCGCAAGTTCGGGGACAGTGCTATTGCAGTGGAGGGTGCGTCCGTTCGTGTCTGTCATGCTCCTAGCCCTAGACCTCTTCCATGCTCCCCAACCCCTGGGAGAAGGAACGTCGACAGGCTAAGGGAGGTGAGAGATGTTGAACAGCGAGCGGACATCCCCTCGAGCGATCCTGTTGTCGCATCCCAGGACGCTCCCCCTCGCCGCAGGAAAGGCGAGATGAAGTGTTCGTCATCCTCGGACGACGTAAGACCCAGATGCAGTTGGTGACAACCTCAAGAATCGAGACCTCAAGAGACGCATGTCCCCCTTTACGTTCCAGCAACCCTCTTGTAGCAATTGGAGCTCTCCAGAGAGATTCCTGTTGGAAGAGGACGACTCGTCCACGCCTAAACAGAGGTGTAGGACGCATAGCTCTTCGGAGGAAGAAGACATGCACTTTACGTCAGTTCACGCTTCTCCCCCTCCCCCGGATTGGGAGCTGTCGCAAGGGGCGTCACCACCTCTTCGCCAGAAGATCCCAGCTAGAGTCTCCGAAGCTGTAGACGTACATGCAGTGCCATCTCCAGTTGTTACCCAGCAGGAAGAGGCATGGCAAGCAGCGTGCTTGTCAGAGCTTCAGCAGTCCATTACGTCTCTGTTTGACGTTTACAAGTCGCAAGGACTAAGAGTGGAAACACGCAAGAAGGAACCTAAGGACGTCAACAGACCCAGGAATAGGATAAGACCGGAGTTAGGACAGTGAGACGCTAACAGCCAGCAAGCTGGACGCGTGACGGGAGGTGACAAGGATCGTGACGCTCCCTCTCAGCATGCTGGACGCATGCATAACGCACGCAAGCAGGACATCGGAAATCGCCATTCCTTTGGAAGAGATCTTAGAGGAGGAGATGCAAGAAACTCTTCATGCGGCAGATCTGAAAAGATTACTTGCGGTATTGGCGGACTTATATCCGAATGATTTTCAGCAGGCTGTACCTCGGAGCCCGCCCTCACAGTTTATGAAGGGTAGACCCCAGAAGTCTTCCTCCTTCATGAATGAGGTCTCCTCTGCCTTAGCCCAAAAGGCCACGCAGGACTTTATATCGAAATCCCCGATAATTGTTTTTACGATAGTCGGGAACTTCGCCGAATGCTCGAATTCCTGGAATTTCTAGCGTTTGTAAGAAGAACTACTACTGAAGTAAGTATATCTCTCGGTAGACGACCAACCCTGGAATACAGAAGAACGAACGCGAACATCCAGTTTGGCTTGAACTTTCGTCTTCGGGTTTTCTGTTTTCACTATTGAAGCTTTCCTTAGGGGAAGACTTCTCCTTCACTCTCTTGACTAGAGAAGGAAGGGTGCAGATTTCCAATCCTTATTCTCATTCCTCTAAGGGAAAAGAATTTAGGATGGAAGTCGTTGTACAGAAACCTACAAATACACGACGCATATTACCCTCGAGACATGATTCTGTTAAGCAGTTGAATTGTCCGGGGGATAGTCGCATACCGTAGTTAATTCTACAGTTTGTGAATGAGACGGCTAGTATTCTAATGGAACTGCAACTCGGGACTGTCTGTATCTTCCCAGGAGTTACCAGTTTCGATTTTTAAGATACTTATGGTATGGTCACGACAACACCACCTCAGTTTTTTGTATTTACCGAAATCCGTTTTCGTTTAAATATAATTGCTCGAGCATAATAGATCCCTTTTTTAACGCTCGATTATTCTAGCCGAACACATTCCTTCGAGGAATGGATTACCTGGCAACTCAGGATAGTGAGTGAGCAAGAACCACTGAGTAGGGGACTGCAGAAAGACAACCCAGTACCAGCTGGCTCTCCAAGATGCACCGTCGCATTATGTCTCTCTCTCCCCTACAATGATTGACTAATGAACCTTTTCTCTGTCCAACAATATCGGACTTAGGTCTCTGATTAACGGGGATTCTCACATACATGAATGACATCTGCATCCCCTTGAATATTGCGGAAATTTTCAACAGAGATATATATTCTGGACATATTCATCTTTATGTTTACCGCACGATAACAGAAGTCTTTCTAGTCTCCCACTGCATCGCATTACGATAATGCGGAATGTTTTCTTCAGACATCTGAGTTTGTCTTCAAGATATCTCGTATTCGGAGGGGTGCAATTGTTCGTTGTTCACCCCGAATTGACAGATATAGATGGAAGACATCGTCTGCTCCCCGACCTGCCAGCTCTACTTCCAAATGATCAGCCCATGAGAAGTAGTACTTCCCTGTGTTTTTCATTACTGGAAACCACCCCGTTTTCATTGCAACTACAACCCCTCACCTTACAGCAATGAAATAGCTGTTAGCGTTTTCAGTCCTTTATAAGCACAGGTTCAGAACCTTGAGAATCCTTCTCTCAATTCGGCTGTGAAGACGTAGGTTGCATTCACTTTCCACCTTCATCTTCAATGGAACATAGTGTTGTTTTTTGTTTTAGCTGAGATTCAACTACTATGAGAATGTCTTGCCATTAAGGGCCTTGGTCTCTAGAGGGCAATTGACTTTCGCCTATTGGGCACATACCTTCAGAGAATCATCACCTTGTTAAGAGATTCACCACCTTGCCATCCAGCTTCAGTGACAAACAAATAGACAATTTGTATGGTCTCTCGGCATAACCCTTTAAAAGGCAAAGATCACGTGACTTGCTCGGATGTTTGGACAACTTGCCTCACTACCGAACGCAGTCAGTAGGCAGCTGTCAGAGCGCCAGATTCAATTACGGTTTACGCTGTGGACTTAGTAGGTTGTTCCAGAACAATCAGTTGAGTTGGTGGGGCGACACCAACAAACTACAAGAAGGCTTCGAACTTCAACAGAAGAACCCTGACCTAGTGTTGTATTCAGACGCATTGGACGTGGGGTGGGGTGCAACACTGGGGAAGGGCGAGATCTGGTCTATGGGAAGACCATCTGAAGAAATGGCCTATAAACGTGAAGGAACTGGTGGCCATTCATCTAGCGCTAATGCGCTTCCAGGAGGAGGTCCAGAACAAGTTAGTACAAGTCAACGCAGACAACACCACAGCGTTGGCCTACATCAGGAAACAGGGAGGCACTCGTTCGGATTCCCTTTACGAGGCAGCAAAAGATCTCCTGCTGTGGGCAAAAGCGAACAATATAACTCTGATAACCCGCTTTATAGAGGGAGAGAACAATGTCAGAGTGTATCTTCTCAGCAGAGGAAGACATGTTCTCACGACAGAATGGACCCTACATAACGAGGTGTGCAGCAGGCTTCGGAATCTGTGGGGAGAACCGTCAATAGACCTCTTTGCGACGCAGAGAACAAAGAGGTTACCTGTTTACTGCTCTCCAGTCCCAGACCAGGAAGCAGTGGCAGTGGATGCCTTCCTCATGGATTGGGAAGGACTAGACACGTACGCCTTCCCCCCATTCAAGATCCTAGACAGAGTCATGAAGAAGTTTAGGGAGTCGAACAACGCCCGTACGACCCTGATAGCTCCGTTTTTGGCCCATGAGACCCTGGATCACAGAAGTGATGGAGTGGCTAGTAGACACCCCCAGATCGTTAACTTGTCGGAACGATCTACTCAGGCAGCCACATATAGAGAGATACCATCAAAATCTCCTCGCTCTCAATCTAACTGCCTTTTGACTATCGAAAAACTGGCAAGAGCGAAGGGCTTTGCGAGGGAAGCTGCAAGAGCAATCGAGAGAGCGAGGAGGATGTCCACAATCAAGGTGTACCAGTCAAAGTGGGACGTGTTCAGGGAATGGTGCAGAATTAACAACTTTTCCTCTTCCAGTACCTCTCTAACTCAACTGGCACATTTTCTGTTACACTTAAGAACCCAAGAGAAACTAGCAGTATCAACCATCAAGGGATACCGCAGCATGCTAGCCTCCGTCTTCCGTCACAGAGATATTGACGTGTCGGGAGACAAGGATCTCTTGGACCTCATAAGGTCCTTTGAGACAGTTAAAAGTAAGTACAACCCAATCCCCTCTTGGAATTTGGATGTAGTCCTGATGTTTTTAACCTCGAGTAGGTTTGAACCTCTCGACAAGGCTTCGTGGAAGGATCTCACTAAGAAGACCCTATTCCTGGTTGCGTTGGCAACAGCCAAGAGGATAGGAGAATTGCAAGCCTATAGCAAAAATGTAGGCTTCAATAGAGAGAATGCAGTCTGCAACTAGGTTTTCTCGCCAAGAACGAGAATCCTTCTCAGCCATGGCCCAGATCCTTTACCATACCAGGACTCATTTGGTAGGACAGACAACCTATGGTGCTCGGTGAAGAAACCTTCATTACCCTTGATAAAGAATGCACTGGCGTTCTTTATCAAGAATTTAATAAGGGAAGCTCACCAGAAATGTGACAAGAAAAGCTTCCCAATTCTCAAAGTCAAAGCACACGAAGTAAGAGCTGTGGCGACTTCGATGGCTTATAGGCACAACAAGTCGATGAAATCGATTTTGGAACTGACATTCTGGCGAAGCAAGTCAATCTTCGCAGATTGTTACCTAAAAGAGGTACAGACCCAATATGAGGATTGTTGTCCCCTGGGTCCGTATGTTGCCTCCGGCGCCGTAGTTGGAGAAGGTACTACTGCCTCTAACCTTGAACTTGATCTCACAGATTGTCTGTGAAGGTTGTTGCAACCTTCCACGGTCTGGGGTGCAAGTCTAAGTTAGGTTTTATGGAGTGTGTTTTTAGTGTGTTAGTGGGTTAGGTGGTCAGCTCATTGTCCATGGCTTTGCCACGATAGCAAGGTTGGTGGTCTAGTCATGTTAAGGTCGAGGACCATGTGACAGCCCCACAGAGACTTTCTACAGCCCCTTGGGTGGATCGCTGGGTCTCTCAAGGAATGCAGGCTAATGAGGCAGGAAAACTTTGAAGCCAGCTTCCTTATCAGGTAAGAACCAGATTATTAGTTCAGCTAATTTGTAGCGATTAATAATTTTACGAATTCCCAACGGTGTTGAGGTTCTCTAACCCACCACCAAAGGTGTCAATCAGCTATATATATGTAACTACCAGGGAAGTTAGATTTTTATGCATTCAACTTCCCTGTCAGATATATACTTAGCTATAGACTCCGTCGTCCATAGCTAAGTATATATCTGACAGGGAAGTTGAATGCATAAAAATCTAACTTAGCTATAGACTCCGTCGTCCATAGCTAAGTATATATCTGCTAGGTAAGTATGCATAAAACTTTATTGTATCATGACAATAACATATTTAAAAATGGTATTTTCATTTTAAAATAAGTTTTTAAATATACTTACCTGGTAGTTACATATATTTAAAGGTCCCTCCCTCCTCCCCTCTGAGAACAGGGGCATGGAATTTCTGAGGACAAATGGGAATGGTTCCAGGTACCTGGATAGAGGGAGCACAGGTATGATCACCTGACCGTCTATCGGCGATAGCCGTGAATTTTGAATTTCTGCCGTGCGCTCGACGAATCGGCGGGATAAAGCTATATATATGTAACTACCAGGTAAGTATATTTAAAAACTTATTTTAAAATGAAAATACCATTTTCTTTATTTTACAGACTAACAGTGGTGATTGTGTTTACAGCAGTATTGGTTGGATAGCTCTTCGTATTGGTTATCCTAACCTTGGAATTGTACCTTTGACTCGTAGCATGTTGTGATACTGATCCTCTAGTGTGTGTACTGATCCCCTACTGGTAATCATATTTCTTTTACCACTACTACCCTGGAGTTACATCACTGGACGAAGCTTTCGCTGCTCCCCTGTGATGTTTTATCTATTCCTGATGGTAAAAGTCTGGCAGAATTTGGAGGAATCGAAGAGGAAGGGAGCTTGTCAAGTGTCGTCATCCTCCTCTTCAAGGTCGTCATATTTTCATCAGTCTCCACCCCCTTCGACTCCTAAGGCTCTTTGCCGTAGAAGGAGAAGGTTGTCTGCCTCCCCTAAGAAGTCTCGTCACGGGACTTCTAAGGGTCTGTCTACTCACTGAGGAGGTGGTTGGGTCGTCTGCTGGCTCTCCCGTTCCTTCAGGAACGGGAACCATCACTCTGTCCCCAGGGTCTAGTGTGTCAGGAGGCGCAGAAGCACAAACTTGGGTTCGCACTTCTGCTGCTAGTCCTAGAAGTTCTGCCCCTAAGACTAGTTCCGTGTCGGCGCTCGTTTGCGAGTGCACGCAATCTTCAGATTTGCGTGCATCCAGAGTCGTTGACGCTGAGTCCGCTCACCATCATGACTTGGGCACAGAGTGGAAGAAGGAGCGAGTTGCTCAGGTGACTCGCGCCTTGCCAGTGATCGCTCTCACCAGTGGAGGCTGCCCATCCAGTCCTCTTGAGAGGTTTTGGCCTTGACGAGGACTTGGACGAGTCAGAGGACGGTATCGGCTCTCTCCAGTCAGGTGCATGCTCAGCCCCACCTAGACGATGGTCTTGTTCGCACGACCGACCAGTCTCGGTGGTGGCAGACGCTTCGCCTCCCATGCGAGAGTTTCGTAACCCTCCTCGAGTAAGTGTTCTCTCCACTGCTGCTTCGTCAGTTCCTCCTTCCCAGGTCGCACTTGGGCCTGCTGCTTCGGCAGCCCTTCTTGGATGGGAGAACCTTCTGCTGTCCTGAGGAAGCTGGCGAACAAGAAGAGGAAGGTGTCGTCGTCGTCATCTTCATCTTCTTCTTCTGCCACCTCTTCCTCTTCAACTTCCAAGGCCCTCAACCGAGGAGGAAGAAGGTGGCCTCGCCACCCCCCCCCCCCAAAGAATTCTCGCAGGGAATTCTAAGGGTCTGTCTTTCTCTGGTGATATGGGTGGGTCTTCCGCTGGCCCTCCCGTTCCTCCGGGAACGGGGCCCATCTCTCCTTCCTCAGAGAAGGCAAAGATGGGGACCGTGGAGGTACCAACCACCGTTGGTACCTCCACTCCCGGCTCCAAAGTGTACCCGTATGTGACTGTGCAGCCAAGGTCCAGACGGCCGAGTACGCTCACCATCAGGACCCAGGTACAGAGTGGAAGGATGGTAAGAGTCGCTTAGGTGACTCGCCAGACCGGCGATTGTCCGGTACCCAGGGTTGACGTGATGTTCCCACTAGACTATTCATGTGTCGAGGCTGGGAAGAGGTCCCCCACCCCGTCTCCAGGAACAGCTTCGGCTGCTTCTGGGACTGTGGCACGTCGTGAGGACGATGCTCGCTCTCACCATGTTAGTGGACGCTACCAGTCACCTGGCCGTTGCTCCCATTGGGACAGAACGGCTCGCACTGCTGGTAACAGCTCCCCTGACGCACGAGACCGACGCTACCGGCCTTGGTCCAGTGCTTTTCTGCAAGACTGCTGGTCCAGACCTGCAGCTTGATCACCACCGCAGGTTGGAGATCGCCTGCAGTCCTCCCAGCCTACTGGTTCTGCTGGTAGGCAGGGTAGGAGCGTCAGCTCCCCCTCACCTGTCCCTTCAACCTCCTCGGGCTACACTGGGAGGAACAAGGCGAACAGGAGTGACCATGATGAATGTGCTTCTTATGGTCCAGCCACTAGAGCCTATGAGCCTGGTTCGGTCTTGGGACCAAACAAATCATACGCTCAAGTGGTTGGAGGAGATCGGGGGGGCTGGTGAGGACAATGATGCTTTCCTAGATTCGTAGAGTGACCATAACCGCTGTTCATGCAGAGACCGGTGTGGGCTCCCCCTTCGGTTCTCTTTAGAGGTTTCGGCCTTGACGAGGACTGGGACGCGTCGGAGGACGGTTTCAGCTCTCTCCTGTCGGTGCACGCTCAGCCCCACCCAGACGACGGTCATGATGGCGGCAGACGTTTCACCCACAGTACAAGTTTCATAACCCTCCTCTGGGAAACATTTTCTCCAGACGGTAATGTTTTCCTAGACTCTCAGAGTGGCCATCACCGTAGGTTCATGGCTGCCTGTGATTTGCTTCTCTGGCTGTTAGTTCCGCTGGCAAGGTGAGCGAGAGTGTCCAGTCTTCCTCCCCCATTCCCTCTCTTCCTATGGTTACAACGGAAGGGGCGACGTGAATGGGAGGGATCCTGCAGAGCTCTCTCCGTAGGATTCAGCGTCCGGTAGGACGGACGTAAGTCCACGTCATTGAGGAAGGATCTTGCCCATTCCTCTTCGATTTCTACGGGAATCGGGGAGGACCACCACCCGATGATCGTCTGACCAAATTCAAGGGGTTTCACCGAGCGCTTAAAATTCTTCAGAATTTCTAGCACTCTACGATCTGCAAACACTTGGGCGAGACCACTGTCCAGAGTGACTGAGATGAGAATTCCTGATAATTGTTACTATGATGATCAGGAATCTTGCCGAATGCTCGAATTCCTTGGAATTTGTGGTGACTCAGGAGTTTTGGTTTTCCTGTAATTTCCAAACACACTGTTGAGACAGACATTTCCAGTAATTGTTATTATGAACTTCGGAATCTCGCTAAGCCATTAATTCCTGGAATTTCTAGCGTTCGAAGGAAGTACTGCTGCTGAAGGAAGAATTTCTCAGGAGGGGCTCGGCCTGGATGGACCTGACAGTCCGTTGCCTCAGTACGCGGTCACCCCCGGGATAGAACGGGCAATAACAGTCAATCCTCCCCTCTTTTTTTCCCCTTTACCTCTTGGTTACACCAGAATGAAACAAGGAAATATGAAGAATTCGGTGGAGTTTACTCCTCGGAATTCGAACCTGAGAGACTATGTTTTTGGTTCAATCCTAGGATCTTACTGAACATAGGTCAATCAGTTCAGGATGGATAGCACCGAGAGTTTGAATGCCTCTCCAGTGCTACTGTTTTGGGAACATCCAGTTCGGCTTGAACTAGTCGCCTTCGGTATCCCGTTATCACTGTAGAAGTCTTCCTTCGGGAAAACTTCACTTTCGCTCTCTTCATTAGAGAATGAAGGAGGTCTGCTTCCAGTCCTTATTCTTGTTCCTTGAATGGAAGAGAATTTAGGCTGGAGGTCGATGTACAGGAACCTACAAATATACTAAGTAAATTTCTCTTGCGTTATGCTTCTGTTATCAGTTGAATTGTCCGAGTAGTAGGCACATAATTGTAGTTAACTCTACGGGTATGTGACTGAGACGAACAGTATCTTCTCTTAATTGACCTACTACTCGGGACTGCCTTGCAGCCCTCCCAAGAGTTACCGGTTTTGATTTTGAGATACTAGTGGTATTGTTTACAACAACACCACAGTGTTTGTATTCACCGAATAGGACGGTTTTCTTCCCTCCCATTTCGGTTAAAATGCAAATGCTCGAGCGTATTTTTCTTGCGCTCGATGGCTCTAGCCGAACGCGATCCTTCATGGAATGGATTACCTGGCAACTCAGGATGACAAGTTAGCAAGAGCTAGCAATTTACGGCGATGCCAGCCTGCCTGCCTGCCTCAACCAGTGTGGCTGGCTTTCCGAGATAGTTCGGTTGGGTATTGTGTCCCCCCTCTGCAGTGATTGACTACCGAATCAAATCTCTGCCCGGCAATCACAGACTTAGGTCTCTGGTTGGCTGGAATTCTCGCATACGTGTATGACCATCTCTCCTGTATCGCCTTTTGCCGTTGCGAGAATTTTCAGACAGAGATATCTCGCTAGACTTTATCATCTTTCCGTGTACCTCACAGTAACAGAAGTCTGTAGCCTAGTCTTCTGCTTCAATGATTTCTTCAGACAATCTGAGTTTGTCTTCTAAAATACATCTCTTAATTTGTAGGTGTGCAATTATTCTTTGTTCACCCCGAATTGTAGATGAATAACGGAGGACTTCGCCTGTTCCCCGCCCTGCCAGCTCTGCTTCCGAAGCAAATAGAAATGTCCTCCCTGATCCTGCCCATGAGAAGCGGTTCTTCAGGTAGTACAATCCCTATGTTTCTGGGCTCAGTTCGTGTCGCTTCATGAAATAATCCCTTAAGTTCATTATTTCTAGGTAAATGATATTAACATTACCAGAGAAAAATAAAATAGGGGGATGTCAGAGTAACTGACTCGCTCACCCTTAATAAAAGAGGGTGTCGGTATGGTGCTGGGGCGATTGAGACCACTACCACGAACCTCTTGTCATTTAGAATTCTCCTCCATCAAAATCCCCCTCCCTGAGAGAGCTGACACACGGCCGGCGCCAGCAACTACTACTACACATCCTACCACGCCAACCGCAGCGCCTCTCGTGGCCATCCTTGAAGTTAGATGTCAACCTTGGGCGCAAGGGTGGGAGAACAGGATGGGATTTCACTGGGCGACACGAACCCCTGGACTCGCGTTGAGCTAGCTGATCGCCCTGGTCGCAGTCCCCCCCTCCCCTTCCTCCCACGTGGAGGGAGGGTTAGTCCTTGCTCGCTCACGGTCGCTATGGCAACCATCCGGGCACCCCTCCCCTCTTCCTCCCTACCAGGGGGGATACAGGAGTCACGGACTTTAACAGGGGTACTGTTGGACCGGTCACGTTTTCTTTGAGCTTCGGGGAGGTCCCGGTGTGTTCAGGTTGGGTTGGCCACCCCGCCAGCTCGCGCCGGGCCTTCTCCGGCGTTCTATGGTTGTTCTCCTGTTCCCTCCCTATCTTTACGGGTATAGCTGGCTCCGCCAGCTCTTTGGGCGGGGAATACCGAGTAGGCCTTACATGCTTCCCCTGTATATGGTCGTTGTAGTCTCTCTCGTCCTCTGGCGGAGCACCTGCTCACCATCCGTGTGCCCCGTGGGTTGGTGGAAGGGTTCTACAGCGGAGCTAGGCTCCGCATACACCATTATTTGTTTTTGTTTAGTGTTGTTTTGTTTAACTTTAGGGATAATCTTCTCACGTTCTCCGCTGTGTTGTACCCTCACCTCGGTGTACTATATGTGTATGAGCAGGTATCTGGTTTGGCGGAAATCTTCGCTCCGGTGTACCAGAGTTTTTCAAACCAGTTTACCGGGTTCTATGGACTCTCTCACATGGATTACAGGAGAGGATTATGCCCAAAAATTTATTCTACTCCGGCATGCAGCGGAGCATCATATGACGGGTCCTGTTAGTATATGCTGATACATATGCATCTATTCACTTACAGGCTACCAACTGTCAGGAGGCGGGATGTAACGCCGTCCTGCAGGACCCTTGTGGTCATGAGGTCTGCAGGACCCACGCTCCCTGTGCTGTCCGCCACAATGAATTGATCGTGTGGCATCACGAAGCCTGCTCCATATGCTACGAGCTTGTGGAACAGTTTTCTAGCAGAGTAAGTATATATCGTCTCTTTCTTGGTATATACTGTCAGATAATTTAGTTTAAGATTGTTTATAATCATCTAGAATCGTAAGTTTTAATAGTATATCTTCGGGGAGATTGTTTATAATCATCTAGAATCGTAAGTTTTAATAGTATATCTTCGGGGCTTTGTTGTAAGGACTACAATGACCCTTTGTTTCAGGCTGCTGCCGTGAAGGACGCCGCGTCGGCCACCCTGAAAGCCTGGGTAGGTGGCTTCGGCAAGAACGCACCGAAGGGGCTCCCGTATATTCTTGACAAGAACATGGCTGTCCGAATCTTCCCAGGCCCAGGCGGCAAGTCGACCAGCTACGTCGACCCTGTTGCGGCAGCGCTGGCTATCACTGCCATCCAGCTACAAGTGGAGCAGGCCTTGACGGAAGGGACAGCCCTGGAGATCACAGCGGACGTTGCCACCCTGGACCTTAACGTAGAGCATATGACGGTAGGGGAAGGTGAGTTGATGGTCGAGGTAGGTTTGTTGGGCGCTCAAGGGCTTCCCTTGGGCACGTCTGGATCTTCATCTCCTGTTCCTTCTTCTTCTACTTCCTTCCAAGGTTTTTCTACATCGGAAATTCCGGCTAGGACGTCTTCTGCCTCGGTTATTCCTAAGTTGAAGGGACAACGTGAGCAAAAAACCCTGGAGAGGTCGTCTTCTAAGAAGACTTCGGCCTCATCTCATAAGACTCCGGCTCACCATCCCGGAGCAGAGAAAGCGAAGACATCTTCTTCACACTCCAAAGGGTCTAGGGGCAAGTCCTCTAAAGAGAAGGTCCGCGCTCCCGCCGAGCCAGTACCGTCTACGTCCACCGGAGCTCGTCCGGGGGCCCCTGCTGCGACCAGTACAACTGGCCCCTTCGATCCCGACTCCTTTACAGCAGGGCTCATGCAACAGGTGGGGAACATGGTAGGGACAATAGTGAACGATAGGCTTGATCAGATGCTAGCCCAGATCTCTACCTCGTTCGCGCAGTCCGGTCAGTCGATCCAGAACATCTCGGATCGGCTGACGAACCAGGAGAACTTGTTGGCGGGTCTTAGCCAGAATCCCCCAGCAGTTCTTCCTCTGGCAGGTGCCGGAGTGACTCCAATCCCCAGTTACAACTCTCTCCCCGCATTCACTATGAGTAATCCTTGGAGGGTAGCAGCCTTCACACCCTTCAAGGACGGAATGATCTCGATCCCGGACTGTGGAACTCGTCGTATCGAAGACTTCGAGTTCCACCCCGCCGATCTTCAACCACCTTTCATGGGGTATGCTAGATTGATGGAGGCAGCCCTAAATAGAGAAGACAAGATCCCGAAAGAAACTGTAATTTACAGTCGGGAACAGGCTCAAAAAGAATGGGTGAGGTGCCTGGAAGATTGGGATTGCACCAGGACCAGGCTTCAGGCATTCAAGAGCCCATTCACAATCTTTGTGACGGAGGAAGAGGCACCACTCCCCTTCACCACAAAAATTGCGGAAGTTACCATCCAGGCCGCCATGAAAGAGGAGCCTCTCCCTCAACTGAGAGAGTCGGACCCGACGTCCCCACTCTTCCCAGCTTCTGAGGACCTCTGGGCTGACCTTCCGGCGTCTTTTACAGTTGGGAAACTCAAACCGGACTGTGCTATTGAACAGTTCGGGGAGAGACTCCCAAGACTGCCGGACAACTTGATCCAAGCGGAATTTGACGCAAGGATCAGGTTAGGAAGGACACTTAACGCCTTAGTGATGACAGAGGTTGCCGCCATGACATATGGTACGGAGCCTCTGTTTAAGCTCCTGGCTAAGGCATAAACCCAATAAGTTGCTATCGTCTTCAATCTGGGGAGCGGACCTCTTCCCTGCAGCTGCTGTAAATGAGGTTCATCATGAAGCAACCAGAGCCTCAGGGTCCGCTGGGGTGTTTCTAGCAAAAGGAAGCCAGAAAGTACCCCCTCGGGTTCTAAGAAACTGAAGAAGCCCAGGAAGTTCCCGAGCTTCCAGGCACAACAACAATTTGTTCGGGCAGTCCAGGTTTCACAACCAGTGCAACCGTCGACTTCCAAGACCCAGAACTAGCCCATCCTCCTGTTGACGCCCCAAAACCAACCCTCGACCTCCTACACTGTTTCCCCAGCTTTCAATCCAGTATTCGAAAGCCAGGCATTTCAAGCCATCAATAGGTTTGCAAGGGGAAGCAGAGCTAGGGGTGCATTTCGACAGAGGGGTGGCGGAAGGGCACCCAACAGGGGGAGACACTTCCGTGGAGGGCGCGGAGCACGTCCTGCACAGTCACAGTGAGAATCCTTAGGTAGGAGGGAGGCTGTTCCTCTTCCGACACAGGTGGGGATTCAGCAATTGGGCACAAAGTATTGTGTCCAAAGGGCTGGGATGGAGTTGGATCAAAGGTCCTCCTCCATCCAAAACATTCCTTCAGGTTCCAACGGAGGAATTGACAGAGTATGCGCAAGAGCTCCTTCAGAAAGGGGTAGTATCAAGAGTCAAACATTTAAAGTTTCAAGGACGCTTGTTCAGCGTGCCAAAGAAAGACTCAACAAAACGAAGAATAATCTTAGACTTGTCCCGTCTAAACTTATTCATTCATTGCGACAAGTTCAAAATGGTGACTATTTCACAGGTGCGGACCTTACTTCCCCATGGGGCCGTCACTACCTCTATCGATCTTACAGACGCATACTATCATATCCCAGTCGCAAGACACTTCCGCCCATACCTAGGCTTCAAGCTAGGAGACAGGCATTCTCTTTCAAAGTGATGCCCTTCGGGCTGAACGTAGCCCCCAGGGTGTTCATGAAAATAGCGGAATCAGTGGTCCAACAACTGAGGTCACAAGGGATAATGGTAGTAGCGTACCTCGACGATTGGCTCATTTGGGCAACAACTGTCGAGGAATGCCTCAAAGCCACACACAAAGTAATTCGATTTCTGGAACATCTGGGGTTCCAAATAAACAAGACCAAATCCAGGCTAACGCCGGAGTCTCGTTTCCAGTGGCTCGGCATTCAGTGGGACCTGAACTCCCACACACTGTCAATTCCGTTGGCCAAAAGGGAAGAAATATCCAAGTTAATAAGACAATTCCTCAAATGCAAACAGACGTCAAGGAGAAACCAGGAAAGGATCCTAGGTTCCCTTCAGTTTGCATCAGTCACAGACGTTCTGTTGAAAGCAAAATTGAAGGTTATAAATCGAGTTTGGCGCTCAAGAGCAAATGTCAAATCTCGAGACAAGTTGTCAGTAATTCCGCCGGTTCTTCGCAAACGTCTCCGCCCCTGGGCGGAGGCCAAGAATCTGTCCAAATCAGTTCCTCTCCAGTTCCCTCCTCCGGCGTTAGTTATCCATACGGACGCCTCTCTAAGCGGGTGGGGAGGATACTCCCAATTCAAGAAAGTTCAAGGGACTTGGTCCCCTCAGTTCCGCCAGCTTCACATAAATGTATTGGAAGCCATGGCAGTATTCCTCACTCTGAAGAGGCTTCTACCAGCCAAGAATTCCTATATAAAGCTGGTTTTGGACAGCGCAGTAGTGGTACACTGCATCAACAGAGGAGGATCCAAGTCAAAACATGTGAACCATGTCATGATAGCCATTTTCTCTCTAGCAACCAAGTACAAATGGCATCTATCCTCCACCCATCTGGCGGGAGTAAGGAACGTGATAGCAGACAAGCGCTCATTCCAATGGGTATGCCAAAGGGTCCCAGGTCTCCAGGTGGATCTTTTCGCATCTCAAGCGAACCACAAGCTCCCTTGCTATGTGGCCCCCAACCTGGACCCTCTGGCTTATGCCATAGATGCCATGTCCATAGATTGGAATCAGTGGAGGAAGATTTACATCTTTCCTCCAGTGAATCTTCTATTGAAAGTCCTGAGCAAACTCAGGACATTCAAGGGACAAGTAGCTCTAGTAGCCCCGGATTGGCCCAAGAGCAACTGGTATCCTCTCCTCCTGGAATTGGGTCTCCGACCTCGACGGATTCCCAATCCCAGCCTATCTCAGTCAGTACAAATGAGGACTGTGTTCGCTTCCTCAGGAATTCTCAAAACCCTAACTTTATGGACTTCATGAAGTTTGCGGCTAAGAAAGATGCAAATATCGATCCCCAGAATATCCTTTTCTTAGAATTGGATAAGAGGGAATCAACTTTATGTCGGTACGATGCTGCTGTAAAGAAATTGGCAAATTTCCTGAAGGAAACAAACACCCGAACCATGACAGTTAATCTAGCTATATCCTTTTTCAGATCCTTGTTGGAAAAGGCCTAGCAGCTAGTACTATTACCACTAATAAGTCAGCTTTAAAGAAAATCTTACAGTTTGGCTTTAAGATAGACTTGTCAGACTCCTACTTTACGTCTATTCCTAAAGCCTGTGCTAGGCTCAGACCTTCAGAAAGGCCTAGTTCAGTTTCATGGTTCTTGAATGACGTTCTCAAACTGGCTTCAGACGCTGACAACGTTTCATGTAACTATTTAATGCTATTAAGAAAAACATTATTCTTACTAAGTTTGGCCTCAGGAGCCAGAATATCAGAACTGTCGGTCCTCTCCAGAGATGCTAGACATGTGGAATTCCTCCCCTCAGGAGAAGTCTTACTATCTCCAGATCGTAGATTTCTGGCCAAGAATGAGGACCCCTTAATGAGATGGGCCCCTTGGAAGGTCCTCCCTCTTCCATAAGACCCTTCTCTTTGTCCGGTGACGACCTTACGAGCCTATCTGTCCAGGACATCTTCTAGATCCTCAGGCCCCCTCTTTATGAGGGAAATAGGTGGCACTATTTCAATAAAAGAGATTAGGCAACAAATCCTCTATTTAATCAAACAGGCTAACCCTGACTCATTCCCTAAAGCCCATGACATCAGGGCAGTAGCCACCTCTATCAATTACTTCCAACATATTTATTTCGATGAATTGAAGAAGTATACAGGCTGGAAATCGCCGACAGTTTTTAAACGGCACTTCTTAAAATCCTTGGAATCTCTTAAATTTCTGGCAGTGGCAGCGGGAAACATAGTTTCTCCTGACCCTGTTCAGTAGTTGTAGTCGAAGATCCAGATCTCCTTTCTACCTGCCTCACTAATAAATTCACCTAACCTTACCGTCATATTCAATTGGGTCCTTCAGCCTTAGCTGCCTAAAAAGGCTACTTATGGTGATGTGCCCCTTATTTTTTTGCTAGGGGCACTCACAATTGTAAATATTGATTACTGACTGTAACCATTTAGTGTTGTTTTCCCTTATTTTTGTGCTAGGGAAACACACTTATATGTATATTAAGATATTCATTCATATTGTTTCATAAAATCTAGTTCTAAGTTATCATAAGTTAGTTTAAGTTTAATTTTAAGTCCAATTATATGTCTTAAGCTAACATTTATTATATTAGGTTAAGTTAACCTTAGTCATGATAACTTGTAAGAATTTTACAATTAGATTATATTCATTCATTTTCTTTCTTTCGTTTTATTGAGACCTTATTTCAATTTCCAACCTTGTGTTAATTCTCTGGTACTATTTCACGAAGCGACACGAACTGAGCCCAGAAAAGGGATTTTGACGAAGGAAAAATCTATTTCTGGGCAAGGGTTCGTGTCGCCCAGTGAAATCCCACCCTGTTCTCCCACCCTTGCGCCCAAGGTTGACATCTAACTTCAAGGATAGCCATGAGAGGCGCTGCGGTCGGCATGGTAGGATGTGTGGTAGTAGTAGTTGCTGGCGCCGGCCGTGTGTCAGCTCTCTCAGGGAGGGGGATTTTGATGGAGGAGAATTCTAAATGACAAGAGGTTTGTGGTAGTGGTCTCACTCGCCCCAGCACCATACCGACACCCTCTTTTATTTAGGGTGAGCGAGTCAGTTACTCTGACATCCCCCTATTTTATTTTTCTCTGGTAATGTTAGTATCATTTACCTAGAAATAATGAACTTAAGGGATTATTTCACTGGGCGACACGAACCCTTGCCCAGAAATAGATTTTTCCTTCGTCAAAATCCCTTTTTCATTCCGAAAGACGCTCCGCTTTCATTGCAAACTCCGACTTCTCACCGAACAGCAATGAAATAGCGATTTAGCGTTTTCAGTCCTCTGTAAAACAACAGGGATTAAAGCCATCTTCACTGGTTGGTGTCATCGAAAGGACTTCTCTCACCTTAGTCTTTCACTAGCATATAGTATTGTTTCTCTTTAGTTGAGATTCAACTATACTATGAGAACTTCTGTCTTGCCATCAGGGACCTCGGTCTCTAGAAGGCAATTGACTATCGTCTGATGGGCGCATGCCTTGAGAGAATCATCTTGTCTCCCAACATCGGTGGCGAACAAGGTAGACAATTTGTATGGTTTCTCGTCGTAACCCTTCAAAATGCGAGTGTCATATGACTACGTCTTGGATGCATGACAGCTCACACTGAGCGCAGTCAGTCGGCAGCTGTTGAAGAGTCCGTGATCGTCTTGAGCTATGCTGTGGACATTGTATTGGTTGATCCAGATCAGTCATTACTTTGTCCTATTGGTGTGTTGCTGTACCCATAAGGATTGACACGTCTTTCTCTGAGTGTTACGAGACCGTGAGAGACTTCTCTGCAGTTGGGTAGTCCAGTGGATGGGTACTTGGAACCTCATTTCCTTGGACCGGTGGTGGATGCTTGCAGGTTGTGTTTGCTTACGTGGCTCCTTCAAGGGGACAAGTTGCATCTTGCCTATGGTGTGCAGTTCTTGAGGTAAGAAGGATGCGAGAGTGACAGGCCTCTCCACCTTCCCCACCTTGTCCTTCCACTCCTCTTCCTTCGGGTTGAGGATAGGAGTCGAATTTACACTGGCTGGTTGGGCGATTGATGCGGTAAGCTTACTCATAAAGCATCCTTTTTATGTTTTATCAGAATCATAAAAGCAATCCCACTAACCTAGCTACCTGGGGGGCAAACAACTCCTTATGGGTGCCGGCCCCAAGCCCAGATAAATAGGGAGGGTTGGTGTCAGGAATGGCATCTGGCTGTAAAATCTGTGCCAAAACCAAAAAATGGAATGAGCCGAAATATGGAAAGAGGTAATGCTAGGGCGTACTCCGTAAACGACGCACAGAGACATCGCCCTAACTCTGTGGTAAGGCAAGGGCTACTGCATTAGGAGTGGGTGCAGCTAAAGAAGCGAGCTCACATTGGGTTAAGAGTGTCAGCTTAATATTGGTTCCATGACTGGGAGAGGTAGAGAATTGGCTGACTTGATGAGAGAAAAGAAAGTAGATGTTGTGTGCAAGAAACCCGATGGAAAGGAAATAAAGCTAAAGAGTTGGGAGATGGATATGAGCTATACTATAGTGGACCAAATAAACAAGGTAGAAATGGAGTTGATATAGTACTGTCTAGTGAACTGAAGAATTCACTGATAGAAGTGCATAGAAAGAATGATCACATCATCAGA
Source organism: Macrobrachium nipponense (assembly GCF_015104395.2). Classification (NCBI taxonomy): domain Eukaryota; kingdom Metazoa; phylum Arthropoda; class Malacostraca; order Decapoda; family Palaemonidae; genus Macrobrachium; species Macrobrachium nipponense. Next base: position 4,145,436 of record NC_061096.1, read on the forward strand.
TTGAAGATATGTTGGGGGGAGAGATTCTGTGTTGCGGCCTGTCCACAGCTCCTCAGGTTTTCACGAGCCTGATGAAGAATGTGGCAAAATGGCCTCACCTAAAGGGAATAAACATCTCCCTCTACCTAGACGACTGGCTCATCAGAGCCAGATCGGAGAGACAGTGTTTGGAGGACCTTGCAACGACTCTAGACCTGATTAGGTCACTAGGATTACTCGTAAACCTCGAGAAATCTCAGATGATCCCCAGCCAGGACATGGTTTATCTGGGGATTTGGATGGATTCTCGGGGTTTTCGAGTTTTTCCTTCTCAGGAGAGACTCGCAAAAGGTTGCATAAAAGTCTCCAGCTTCTTAGGGAAGGAGCGCAGTTCAGTGAGGGAATGGTTGAGCCTTCTGGGGACCCTTTCCTCGCCAGAACAGTTCTTTCCTCTAGGAAGACTTCATCTTCGTCCCCTACAATTCATCCTAAAAAGGGTTTGGAACTGGGAGACAGGACAGCTCACCGACACATTTCCGATTCCTCTAGAGGTGAAAGATCACTTAAAGTGGTGGTTGCCCCTCTCTAGAGGAAAACAGAGGTGTGTCCCTGGAAATTCGGAACCCAAACCGAGTGTTGTATTCCGACGCTTCGGAGACGGGTTGGGGAGCAACCTTAGGAACAAGAGAAGTGTCAGGCACCTGGACAGAAGAACAGGTGTCATGGCACATCAACTGCAAGGAGCTCTTAGCCATACATCTTGCTCTCAAGGGCTTCGAGTCGATAGTCAGAGACGGGGTAGTTCAGGTAAACTCAAACAACACCACCGCTCTGGCATACATTCGTAAACAAGGCGGGACCCACTCGTTCTTCCTCTACGAGTTAACGAGAGACCTTCTAGTATGGGCACATCAAAGGAATATTATTCTCCTGACAAGATTTGTCCAGGGAGAGAGGAACGTGAGAGCGGACAGGCTGAGCAGGAGGTACCAGGTCCTTCCCACAGAATGGACCCTCCACTCAGAAGTGTGTCAGGGTCTCTGGTCTCTTTGGGGGAGACCTCAAATAGACCTGTTCGCCACGTTCCTCTCCAAAAGGATAAACATCTTTTGCTCGTTGGTAGAGGACCCCAGAGCATTCGCAGTAGACGCCCTTCTCCTAGATTGGTTGGGCCTAGATGTATACGCCTTTCCCCCATTCAAGATCCTGGGGGAAGTGCTCAGAAAGTTCGTGGCCTCAAAGGGGACAAGAATGACACTGATAGCCCCATTTTGGGGCTATCAGTGGTATCATCAAAACCTCCCCGCTCTTGCTCTGACTGCCTTTCGACTATCGAAAGACTCGTCAGAGCGAGGGGCTTTTCTCGCAAGGCTGCAAGCGCAATCGCTAGAGCCCGCAGATCTTCTACATTGCGAGTATATCAGTCGAAGTGGGAGGTGTTCAGGAGATGGTGTAGGTCGAAGAAGCTGTCCTCCTCCAATACCTCTGTGACCGAAATTGCCGATTTCCTTCTTTTCCTGAAGGAGGAATCACACCTTTCTGTTTCCACCATAAAGGGATACAGAAGTATGCTTTCAGCCATATTCAGGATTAGAGGCCTAGAATTTTCTG